>NC_052049.1:172047967-172202967 GCF_903992535.2 Arvicola amphibius | reverse complement strand
CCCACTGGTGACACACTGGTGACCCACTGGTGACACACTGGTGACCCACTGGTGACCCACTGGTGACACACTGGTGACACACCACTGGTGACACACTGGTGACCCCCATTCTCTTGTTCTGTTGTCCTCAGAAGATTCCTTGCACCTAAAATCTTCCTTCACTCTGCTCCTAAATTCTCCAGCCCCAGGCAACTGCTTATTCTCTGCTGTTTCCAAAAATAGTTATTAATCCTCAGACCATATTGGGAACGTCTGAGGTGCTACCATGTTATCAGTTTTGTAGTACAATATCATAATTTGGGGCTCCAGAAATAAAAAGAATGTCAGTTGCTTTCAGAAGTAGATTTGAGAAAGAAGAATAGGTTGGCTAGCTTTACTAATGTAAATGTGTCAGGAAAACAAGTGGTTTCTTCTGGTTGACTTCCAGGGAAAAACCATCTTTGGAATTGTGATAAAGAAAGCCACAAGGCCATGGTCCCAAGTGAATAGTGAGGTCTAAACTGTGATGGTGGCAATAAAACTGTGCTTGCTGTCTTTATTGCGCAGGACCGGGCCCCGAGTATGCAGATGTGGTGTTTCTGGTGGACAGCTCTGATGACCTGGGGAGTAAGTCCTTCCCATTTGTGAGAACTTTCCTCAGCAAGCTGATCAGCAGCCTCCCCATAGAGGCCGACAAGTACCGTGTGGCCCTGGCCCAGTACAGCGATGCTCTCCACAACGAGTTCCAGCTGGGCTCCTTCAAGAACAGGAACCCCATGCTGAACCACCTGAAGAAGAACTTCCAGTTCATCGGTGGGTCCCTGAAGATAGGGAACGCCCTGCAAGAGGCTCACAGGACCTATTTCTCTGCCCCCACAAATGGAAGAGACAAGAAACTGTTCCCCCCGATCCTGGTGGTGCTGGCTTCATCCGAGTCTGAGGATGATGTGGAAGAGGCTTCGGAGGCCCTGAGGGAAGATGGGGTGAAGATCATCTCGGTGGGGGTGCAGAAGGCTTCTGAGGAAAACCTGAAGGCTATGGCCACATCCCAGTTCCATTTCAACCTCAGGACGGTCAGAGACCTCAGTGCGTTTGCCGCAAACATGACACAGATCATCAAGGACGTAACTAAGTACAGGGAAGGAACGGCTGTGGCCCTGATCACGCCGCCAGCCCCAATTACACCTGCAACCCTAAGCACAGCAGCAACTGATGCTGGAAAGACAGGTAGGAAACCCTTGAAGAGGAACCCAATCCTCATGGGCACGGTACCTACCCACCCTTACCCATGGCAGCTCTCGCCTGGTATTCACGACTAGCTGTATTGAGCTGCTGGGAATTTCCATACATCTGCCTTTCCTCTGCCTCTGTCTGTGCCATATCTCCAATACCAGTCCTGTTGTTTTCCTTTGCCTTTCGGCAGAACAGCTCCATCATTGAAATCTCAACCCCACATTCACCTCTCTTGGGATGCTTTCAGTTTAGGTCCCGGCATTCCTTGGGCACATCTTATGGCAGCAACATTTCCCATAATTTTCCATCTCTGTTTGTCCCCGTCCTATAAGCATGACCGGGGAGTGTCACAAGGGCAGAATGGGCAGCTTATGTTAATTTCTGTATCTTTTGAACCTAAGCGAGTGAGCTGGTGTTCTGTTTCTTACTATGAATAGATGAAAGTCTGACTGTCATAGGCAACAGAAACCCTTCTGGATGGTTCCTTTTCCTTCATATTTCTGGCGATGGAGCCTGATGGGCAGTATTTAATAAGTGCCAGTCAAGGACCACATCAAGACTAGCATATCCCACGCAATGGGAGTGAGGACCGAGGAACAAAGGGCTTGTCGCCACATGTTCATGCATCGTGCCACACACGCAGCACAGGGGTGACCCTACTGGTCAGGAGTGTGGTGGGCTGCAGTCTCGGGCTTGTGTCTGCCTAGTGGCTTAGCCCTTCCTGTACCATTTCTTTTGAGGATGTCTCTAATGAGCATACCAGCGCCTGCTCCAGACAAAAGGCACTTGCTACCCCTCCAGCCATGTTGCCAGTCATTTTACAGTGAAAGCTTTCACATTTAGGACTAAATATCTCATATTTCATGTTTTTAACATTAGGATGTGTTTCTGCAGTGCATCAGTAGCGCTTTTAGGAGACTCTGAAGTGCTGCTATTACTTAATAGTATATAAAGACGTGTCTCTCCCAGGAGGATATACCTTTAAAGTGAAGAAATACCGGGGAAGTTTATCAAAGGCTTATGGGTATGAGTGAGAGCCACCTGGAAGCAGGTCAAATTGAACTGACTCAGTATCTCCCTCACTTACAGAAATCAAGACCTCAGCTGATACCCCTCCTATGTGAAATTCTCCCATTTATTCTTCTGAGAACCCCTAAACTTATGAGACTGTTCCTTCCTCTTAGACCCCCCCCCATCTGTGCTGATATCTACTGCACTGGGGGCTACTCAGGATCAGCATTTACCCCAGCTGTCAAGTGTGACCTTAGGGTAGGGTGGTGACCCCGGCCATGCAGCATGTCCTTTGGCGAGTTCTGATTTCCATTCCAGAAGCCATCTCTGTTACCTTCTGGCCTCCACTTAGCAGGTGCCTGCTCTGCCTTTTCTTTAGCTCCTGGGAAACCCTAATATTTCACACACACACACACATGCACACGCACACGCACACGTGCACACACAAAGACCTTCTCTTCTTTTACCTTTATTATTGATTCCCTCGGCCCAAAGATGGAACGCCACTAGCTCTCACCTTCTTATTGAAGGGTGCTATACTTGTGTCTCAGGTGAGTTTTCTATGACAATTTCAAAGCAGAATGCCCTTGAGTCTATTATCACTGAAGAGATGGTCCTTGAAAGCATCAGTAAGAAACAAGAAAAATAGGAGGCTGCACATGCAGTCCCGGTGATGAAGCAAATGGGCCAATCAGCTCTAGGCAGGTATGTAACAAGGATGCTGCCCTGGTGAGAAGCCTGGTCAAGTCTCCGGAGTATGGTACCAGAATCCTCAGCTAAGTGGACTTCCCCAGCTACTCTCTGACTTTTAGTCTGGTCTCTCAGGGACAATGGAGCTTTGTCACCTTTTAGGGGGCTCCATGTACTGATCACATTTCTCTTACTCCTTGTAGTACAAGACAGGGTACTGCCTGGAAGGATCCCATCCTTCCCTTCAGAAGTTAAAGCAAGGGCTATCATCAGTGAAGTCTGAGTTTGGAGTATGGCTGGGCTGCTTAGGACCTTGGGTGGTTTTCTTAACTTGAGAGCTTCCGTTCCCTTCCTTGCACAGGGAGGAGAATGGCATCTGTCTTCTAACAATGGTAAAATGACCTGTGAAACTGTTTATTGCTATTGATAGTAACAGCTGATGGCAAATAAATGCTGGCTTGAGGAGATCATGCTGGGAGTTTGACTTAGCCAGAGGTGGGATTCGGAGTGAGGCTTAGGAGAATTAGTTTTAATTAATTCTCTACAAATAGCCTTGTTCTCACACCAGGTGCCCGACACTGGAGGGCTAGCCATAAGTGAGACATGTTTTCTGTCTTCTGGGGTCAGAGAAGCTAAGGGGTAGCTCTTGGCAAGATTAAGCTTGTCTCTTGACTGCACTCTGCACAAACACAATTCAGTCACCCATGTTTGGAGTAGTTGTTAGCTGCGAACATGGTCTGCTTTGCCTTAGACTCCAGATTCTTCCAAACAACTGCACACATGACATCTCTTCTTGGATGCCCAATGGTATGTAAAATCTAGCATGTCTGAGATGGAACTCTTGAATCTTACCTGTAACTCATTCCCACTCTGTCTCAGAAGGACACACTGCCACCACCCATTCAGATGTGCAAACCCTGAGTCCAGGAGTTTCCCGTTTCTTCTTTTGTATCCAATCATGAAGTCTTCTGCTATACCTAATCATGTATCAGAACTAATCTCTTTGCTCCTTTGTCTGTTGTTATCCTGTTTAGAACCAGCATTTCCTTCCTGGGCCAGGGAAGTTGCTTGTTGTAACCTTGAATTCATTATTTTCCTGGAGTGATGCTTAAGAAATTTGGAACAGGTCATGTGACTTTCAGGCGACCTGGACCTGCTTCCCTCTGACCTGATCACCATTGTTCCCTTCTCCCAGTGACTTGAGCCACTAAGTACTTCTTGCTTGTCTCCACCTTTTGCTACTCTACTACAGTTTCTCTTTCTTCTGGATTTCCTACCATTGAATCCTACATTTCCTCCAGTGTGATCCTTTCAGAGAGGCCTACCCTGACTTCACATCTCACCTCACATAGGTCAGAGTCTCCCCTGACCCCGCCAGCAGCAGAGGCAGCCAAGCCACCTGCTTAGTTTACGTTGTAGCAACTGTCACCACTTGGAAGAAAATAATTTGGCCACCACGGAGTATGAGCTTGTTGAGGTCAGAAATACATCAGCCAGTTCACCCCCACATGTCAGAATGTGAGCGTAGTAGCGACGAAGGTAGTGGCAGCCGTGATGGTCACATTGCTGGTAAAAGGTGGGTGTGGGGACATGGTGGAGGTGGTCATATTGGTGGTGGTAATGGGGTTGAGCTTCATGTGCTGGTAGTGATGATGGTTGCACTGGTGGCTGTTGTCACACTGGTGGTAGGAAGTATACTGGCAATGAAGACGTTGCCAGAGATGGCAGCGGTTGCGGTGGCTGTAGCATGTGGCAGGAAAATTGCTAAGTATAGAAGAAAGAGTATGTACAAAGCCTCTGAATTCAATGGCCTTGCTAAGAGGAAGCAGTTCTAACTGGGTCTGTGGTAACTCCATTTCCCTTAGTGCCTTAGCAATCCTTGAAGTACCCTTCTCTCTAGGCCAGTGGCTTCTAACCTTACAACTTTTCTGTCTCCACAGTTCCTGTTCCCATATCCTGCCAGAGAGACTCCCTGGCTGACATCATATTCTTGGTGGACGAGTCAGTGGGGACCACACAGAATCTGAGGGACCTTCAGAGCTTCCTGGAGAATGTCACCAGCTCTGTGGACGTGAAGGACAAGTGCATGAGGCTTGGGCTGATGAGCTATAGCGACAGGGTTCAGACTATTGCGTCCCTGAAGTCAAGTGCCAACCAGTCTGAATTCCAGCAGCAAATTCAGAAACTCTCCCTCCGGGCTGGGGGGTCGAATGTGGGGGCCGCCATCGAGAAGATGAGGAGAGAAGGTTTCTCAGAGTCCGGTGGCAGCAGGAAGGCACAGGGCGTCCCTCAGATTGCTGTGCTGGTCACCCACAGGCCATCGGATGATGCAGTGCGCGAGGCTGCACTGGACCTTCGCTTGGATGGCGTAACTATGTTTGCTCTGGGCATCCAAGGGGCCAACAGCACGCAGTTGGAAGACATAGTGTCCTACCCTTCCAAGCAGAGCATTTCCACACACAGATCCTACAGTAACTTGGAATCATACAGTGGGAACTTCCTGAAGAAGATCCACAATGAAATCTGGACCCAAGTTTCTACCTATGCTGAACAAATAGAACTCGATAAAACTGGTATGTCTGGAAAGCTCTTGTTATTATGGACTAACGGGCATAGCTGCCCAGTGTTAGGGCTGGAGCAGGCATTGACCAAAATTTAGTCCGGGGGCTTGTAAGGGTTGAGAAAACGCCGAGAAGCTGAACTTGGGGGTAACGGTTGCACAGCTATCAATATGCCAAAATCCATTGAACAATATACTTACAATGGATTGATTTTATAATGCGCACACCGTGCCTCAATAATATGGAATATGTGAGTTCGAGGCCAGCCTGGTCTACAAGAGCTAGTTCCAAGACAGGCTCTAAAGAAGCTGCAGAGAAACCCTGTCTCGAAAAACCAAAAAAAAAAAAATAATAATAATAATATGGAATAAAGCCGTACACATGATGCAGAAAACATTTTTGTAGTGTAGATAGACGTGAAGAAGGAACAATAAGCTGTCGTCCTACCCTCAGATAACACTGGACTCTGCGTGTTTTCTGGCTTTAATGAGGGTGCTGAGGATCAAAGGCGGGCCCTCGCCGGATGCAGCCAGCACTGTCCTGGCTGGGCTCTCAGTTGGTGTGACAAGCAGCAGTGACTGATGACTAGTGATGCTAAGTGTGTGAGCGCAGAGGTGCAGGGTGGGCCAGGTCATCGCTGCGACGTGCTGTGATGCACGTCCTCCTCTCTTCACCATCCCCGGCCACTGCCTCCGTCCTCCTGGCCAATGCTTACTTCTTTATTAGATTAAGCATCAGTTCACGGTGCTCGCTTTTCGGGTTTGCAGATCACTCTGTGCTTTACAGATGATTGTGATCTCAGCCTCAGAGCTCTAAGTAATGACTTCATAGCGTTAGCCCCCTGGATCTGACTTATTTCCAGTATCATTTATTTCTTAGGGAATGTCTGCACAAAGCCTACAGCAGTGTCGGGAATCATCAGTTGCCCCAAAACTTCCAATGTAGGGAGAATTCTAAAATGGCCAAGTTGCCCTGTGTTTGAAAGATTGGCCTATCTACTTAACTAGATAATGGGATATGACAGCGTCAACATGTGCTACCCGTTTCTCACGAATGACTGCAAAGAGAAGTGATTGCCTGTTGAGAAAGTTAAAATTAGCTGGGCATGGTGGCAAGAACCTATAATCCCAGCACTTGGGAAGTGGAGCAGGGGGATCAAGAGTTCAGGGTCATCCTCAGCTACATAGATAGTCCTGAGCTAGCTTCAGCAACATGAGACAAAAAAGAAGAAGAAAAGAAAAGAACAATGTAATAAAGGAAGGGGCATTATAGCAGACTTTCTTAGACCACCAGCCCCCAAATCATGACATGGAGACTTATTATTAATTCTGATTGCTCAGCCTTAGCTCAGGCTTGGCTCCCTAGCTATTTTAACTTCCCTTCATTTGTTTTATTCATCTACATTTTGCCTCGGGGCTTTTCACCTTTCTTTCATGCTGTGCTCTCATACTTTTCTGCTTCCTCCATGTCTATCTGGCTGCCCCCAGCTCGGTATCTGGCCCCCTTCTCTCTCTGTCCACTAGCCCTGCCTAGCTATTGGCCATTTAGTTTTTTATTAGATCCATCAGGTGTCTTAGGCAGGCAAGGGAAACAGCAACACTTTACATGGTTAAACGAATGCAGCATAAACAAATGCCACACATCTTTACATAGTAAAAGAAGGATTCTATTCTGCAACAGGGCATTGAGAGGTATTTTGTTTAAAATAATTGTCAAATTTCTATGATGTGACAGGCCTATGAAACAGAAGCCAGGCTTAGATCTGTCTGAAAGCAATTTTCTGTGGTAGGAAACAGGTTATGCTCATGAAGAAATCAATTCTGGAAAACGCTACAATGAAAATATGGTGATGGAGCCATGTGTGGTGGCGCACACCTTTAATCCCAGCGCTTGGGAGGCAGAGGCAGCTGGATCTCTGAGTTTGAGGTCAGCCTGGTCTACATAATGAGTTCCAGGACAGCCAGGGATACACAGAGAAACCCTGTCTTGAAAAAAACAAGAGATAGAGATGGAGGGTAAGAAGGAAAGATCAATCTATTTATCATCTATCTATCTATCTATCTATCTATCTATCTATCTATCTATCTATCTACCTACCTATCTGTCTATCTGTCTATCTATTTATCTATTTCTATATCTCTTTGTCTGTCTGTCTATCTACCTGTCTGTCTATCTATCTATCTATCTATCTATCTATCTATCTATCTATCTACCTATCTATCTATCTATCTATCTATCTATCTATCTATCTATCTATCTATCTATCTATCTATCTAGATATTTAGATAGATAAATAGACAGACAGGTGATAGGAGAAAATAGAGCGATAGGATAGAGAATGGCTAACATGTCTCAGCTAGAAGGGAAGTGAAGGCTTATTTTCTGAATTGGCATGTGACTTGGTATATCTACAGTGAGAAATATTTCAAGGAAAAAGGAATAGTGCAAAGGTCCCAGGATACATTTAAAGACTAGAAAGTCTGGGCCTTGAGAGATGGCTCAGCCATTAAGATCATCGGAGGACCCAGGTTTGATTCCCAGCACCCACCTGGGAGCTCAAAACACCTGTAATTTCAGTTCCAGAGAATCTGGTTCTGGTCTCCACAGGCACCACACACATGTGACCACACACATGTGATGCACGGGCACATGTGCAAACAAAACACCCATGCACATATTAAAAAAAAAAGAATCGAAAACCCAATGTGATTAAAACCAAATGAGTGTAGTGAAGAATTGCTGGGACTAGGGCCAGAGAGGGAGGCGGGAGCTAAGGCTGATGTCTAATTTACAATTATAAACAAATGATAAAAATCACTGCTCTGATTTGGGCTTTGCTGTAGTAGTTGCTCAGGGAAGAAGTAGTCACAGCTGAGTACGGGGTGCCTGCCTGAACCTGGGAGGCAGTGGCAGGAGGATCATGAGCTCAGGGCCAGGCTGGGTGACATAGAGATTCTGACTATAAACAAACCAAACCCAGAGCACCCAGAACACATGGTTTCTGATCCCATACTTTCCCCCAGGAGGCCGTTAAGACATAGACTCTAAAGAGGTGTTTGTCAAAACTCATCAGATGATTCTGCTTATAGCCTGGAGGCCTGGGAAATCTGGTTCTTGCTCTTCCTTTACTGGCGGTGTGGTCTTAGATAAATCACTATGCTTTGCTGTGCTTCAGTGTTTTCCCAAGATGGTGACACATTTCAGAGGTTAAAATGGTTAGAAAGGTCCCCAGAAAGAGTCCAGGCTCCACATAGACACACAGGTCCTGTTCTTTAGACCCTGCACAGACTCATGCTCCACACAAAGCCTCGAACAAAGTTCCCTCAAGATGCTCTTTGATTGGCAGAGAACACACCTACTTCCCACTCTCTATGCCTACTTCCCACTTTCTATGCCTGTTTCGTTTTTAGGCTGTGTGGATACAAAGGAAGCAGATATCTACTTCCTCATTGACGGCTCGTCCAGCATCCTTAAGAAACAGTTTGAGCAAATCCAGATATTTATGTCCTCTGTGATAGACATGTTTCCCATTGGTCCCAACAAAGTCCGAGTAGGAGTCGTGCAGTATTCACATAAGAATGAAGAGGAATTTCCCATCTCTCTCTACATGGATGCCATAGCCTTGAAGAAGGCTATTTTTAACATCAAGCAACTCAAGGGTCGCACATTCACTGGGAAAGCCTTGGATTTCATACTGCCAATAATAAAGAAGGGAAAATCAGAGCGGGCAGATGAAATCCCCTGTTACCTCATCGTACTGACTGATGGGAAGTCAGAAGACGGTGTTCTAGAACCCGCCGACAGACTCAGGGCTGAACATGTCACCATTCATGCAGTTGGGATTGGTGAGGCGAATAAGACCCAACTTCAACAAATTGCCGGGAACGATGAAAGGGTCAACTTTGGGCAGAATTTTGATTCCCTAAAGAACATAAAAAATGAAATTGTCCACCGCATCTGCTCTGAAAAAGGTAAGAAAAACAAAATGAAACTCAGAAAGGGGCGCATAACAGTCACATGAGAATGGGAAGGTAGCTCAACGGTAGAACGCTTGTCTAGAATGGATGAGCCCCAGCCCTGCAAAGCAAAACAAAACCAAAGTTTGGTGTTGCAGAAGGTAGCTGCGGTTCTCACTGGAGGGGAAAGAAAAAGATGCAAAGTATGTGTAACTTTTCTGACCTACTGGGGATTAAATCCAACAAGCAAATGAGTGTACCGAGGGCAGAATCCCATATAATGAACTTCATCTTCCTTCCCCCCATGTCGCTAACAGTAATCCAGTTGTCGTATACAGCTGTAGTCTATAAGCCTGCTGATGAGAAGGACCGGTCCCCAGTGTTTCCTTGATGCCAAGGAAAGAGAAGGGCTTTAGGAAGCATAACATAGAGTGTGCCTTGGATCTTTCTTAGAGGAGAAGGTTCCAGACTGGTGTGAGGTGGCAATCACATCTTTTCTAGTTCAGGTATCCAGTCACTGACAAGGAAATGAGTCTTAAATAGAGAGGGCAGAGTGGGATGTTAAGAAGCCTAAGCCTAGAGGCCAGAGAGTGGTAATATGCCTCAGAGCAGGTACTGAAGGGACAAGGCAGTGTGTCTGCGTGGGGACTAAAGCACTCTGACATAAACACTCCAGTCTCAGGGGTACCGAACCTTATTGCTCATTTCTCTCTCACGTACTGGTCAGGCTGAGCAGTTCAGGTCTAGCCGACAGGCAGCTGCTTCCTCCTCTAGGCAGGAGCTGAATGCTTGTTAGCTCCCTCTGTGGAGAGGCATCTGAAGGGAGCTTGCTGCGCTCAGCTGTTTGGATGGCAGGCCCGGAAGAGGCTGGGGCACTGCTGCTTAACTATGGGTTCAAACTTAACCAAGGGGTCATGTCTGGTTGCAAGGAAGACTGAGACAAGATTTTTCTTCTGGGCAACCATGTGCCTGGATGGAACTTGATTAACAGGCAAGAACGGGAAACATATTAGCATACTAGAAGCAGTCCCTATCACCTAGCCCCTGTGAATGGTAACTGTATATAAAATGTCTATTCCTTTATATATGTCATACAAAGTGGCACCAACACTTCACTGTACCTTGCGGCTTTGTTAAGGCCATATTCATATTTTTAATTTTAAGTGATTTTATCTACTTTTATCTTATGTGTATGAGTGTTTTATCTGCATGTATATGTGTGTACCATGTGGGTGTAGTGCCTACAGAGGTCAGAAGAGGGCGTCAGAATCAATGGGGCTGAAGTTATGAATGATTGTGAGCTACTGTGTGGGTGCTGGGAATTGAGCCTGGGTCCTCTTCAAGAACAAGTACTCTAAACCACTGAGCCATCTCTGCAGTCCCAATAACATCTGTTTTCAATAGTTTATAGAAGTTGGTCTTATATATATATGTATACATGCCTATATGTATATGTGTATGTATATGTATGTATACCCTATTCCAATAAGGGCCATCTACAGTTTTATGTGTAAGTAAAGAAATAGTCCCTGATGAATTGATACATGTGTGTACTAACGCATGTATTATCACCACTAAAAGCTTTTCTCTACAATTTCTATGTATTAAATGACTTACTTATCAAGCCATTTAAAATTATCCCAGAAAGCAATGCTGCTTTAAGATTACTTAGAATTATGTTTTTCAAGACTATATTTAAATCCTGAAATATTAGCCCCATAAATGTTGAGACTTGGTCACTTTGGCTCTGGTTAGTTGTATCTCTAATGCTTATCTTGAGTCTTGGTGTTTATATACACTTAAAAGTTATGCACAGAAGCATGATGAATGGACGGAGGATGGCTGGATAAATGAAATCGTGTATGAATGATGCAAGAACGGTGAATGAGTGATCGTGTGTGTGCAGGACTGAACCTAAGCTTCAGAAGTGTCATTGCCTTTTGTAAATTTCTTGGATCATCCTCAGTGAATTTCTGTGGCCTGCAGGCTCTTGTCAGTGGGCTTCTTCTCCCAAAGTTGCAAATAAAAATTCCAAACATAGCAGCAATTCCCTGAGTTGATTTTGAATTTTTCTCATAAATTCATTTATGATTACTAACTGTTTCCATGTACCCTGAGAAGCACACCAATTTCTGGCCTTTTTCTACCACACAGGATGTGAAGACATGAAGTCTGATATCATGTTTTTGGTGGACAGTTCTGGAAGCATAGGGGATGTAAATTTTGAGACAATGAAAACCTTTATGAAAAACCTGGTGGGGAAGATCCAGATTGGTGCCAACAAAACGCAAGTTGGCGTTGTTCAGTTCAGCGATTACAATAAGGAAGAATTCCAGCTGAATACATTCTTCACACACAAAGAAATTTATACTGCCATAGACAGGATGTCGCCTATCAACAGAAACACGTTGACGGGAAGCGCACTCACCTTTGTGAATGAATACTTTGACCTTCCCAAGGGGGGCCGTCCCGGGGTCAGAAAGTTTCTCATCCTCCTCACAGATGGACAAGCCCAAGATGAAGTAGGGGGTCCTGCGATGGCTCTCAGGAACAAAAGTGTGACCATCTTTTCTGTGGGTGTGTATGGTGCCAATAGGGCTCAGCTGGAGGAAATCAGTGGGGATGGCAGCCTGGTCTTTCATGTTGAGAACTTTGACCATCTGAAGGCGATAGAGAGTAAACTCATCTTCCGCGTGTGTGCTCTGCATGGTAAGTGTCTCTGCCCCCCTTCAAGACTCCAGTGGATCCCTAAGTTCTTATCTATGTTAGTCATATTCAAACTCACACAACAGCCGAGGAACAATTCTGTAGCTAGTTTGGTACGAATTAATCTTGCTTTCAGTGAATTCAAATCTATTCTGATAAGGTCTCCAAATATTGCACTACTTCCGGCTTTAATCCTTACAAACCTGGACTTTTACATTGTCAGTTTTTAATATTAAATGATTTTAAAAATCAGTTTAGGGAGAAATTTATGGAGGGAAGGTGAGAGGGAGGAAGGTGTAGGAGGGAGGGAGGAGAGAGAGAGAGAGAGAGAACTGATTTAGTAGTGGGCTGACCCGAAGTGGGAAGAAGGAAGAGTAGCTGCCTCTCAAATGATTGGTTAAAGGACTGTTTCATGGCTATGTGTAGCCATTGTTGGGCAGAAAGTAATAAGAAGCATAAATGAATCTGCCTTTTAACCATATTAAATGGTTCCCAAACAACCCTGATCTACCAAAACATTGCTCCTATTTAAATACACAGTCCATTTTTCAGAATTGATATTTTTTCTTCTTCTTAACTTCTGGTAACCAGGCATTCATCCACTCATGCACTATCACTTGGGAATTTTTGTTCTGTGACTTTCTACCTGGTTGCTTGTGGCTCCCACTTCTATCTCATAACTCAGAATTCTTTTCTAAAAGTATTGAGCAATCTTCAGTTGGAGCCAATATATACATACATATATATATATATATATATATATATATATATATATATATATATATATATCTCCTATCAAGTTCAGTCTAGAACTTGCTATCAATCTGCACAAGGGCTGAAGACGCACACCTTGAAATCTGTCACACACTGTTATCCATTTGGAAACAGCTAAAAGGGTAAATGGAAGCTTCACTTAGTGTGCTGTGTGTTCTCCTGGCAGCATAGAAACAGTCACTGGTTTCAGTTAGTGTGTTGTGTGTTCTCCTGGCAGCATAGAAACAGTTACTGGTCTCAGTGTGTGTGTGTGTTCTCCTGGCAGCATAGAAACAGTCACTGGTCTCATTCTTTGAAATCATGTGTTTAGATTTTTAGAAAGCTAACAAATGAAAACCTCATTGCAAATGAGTTTTAGGTGCTTTCCGTTAGCAACCTGACTGGAGTCTTTTCTTCCTCTACGGTGGCGATGCTTTCTAGTCTCAATAGTGTTGAGGTATACTAAAGAGTCAGACCTTCAATGTTAGAATCTTCCTTTTGATAAATACTAGCATGGGCAGAGCCCTGTCTAGAGCAGAGGGCTAAACTTTGGCTGTCTCATGGAGTAACAAACTCATAAATGTTTTTCAAGTTATGCCCAGTCACCAGGTCTCAGTGAAACCTTTGGCCCAAGCTTTCTCGGGGATAGCCTGAGCTTATCTATGGTGTCTGGGGCTTGAAAACTTGAGAACATCACTAGCGGAAATAAAGACTGGAGGTAAAACAGGCTGGTGGACCATGAAGGAGAAAGGGAACTGTGGAAGGCCTAGGTCATGAAGGAAAGGAAAAGAAAGATCACTAGAGTCTAGACTTTCAGACCACCAGAATGGTCTATTGGCTTTGAAAATGGAAAAGGACTTTAGACCAGGGAAGAGGAAATGAGAGCTTCCACTCTTCCCTACCTGTGTCTATTCCTTTACTGAGTTTGGATTCTGGAGGTCAGGATGGAGTGCACATAGGTGGGGAATTCCATAATGCACATGGGAAGGTTTGGGAACTGGGGGCACAGAAGACAGCTGGAGCCAGAGAGAGTGGCAAGCAACTCCCAACCTACACAATGAGCTCCCGTACTCTTCTAGATAGCAGTCCATTCTGCAAGCGCTAGCATGTCTTGCTGTCTGCTGTCCTTGAACTGGTTTCTGACGTTGCTTTTCTGCTGAAAGTTGGTTAGCAAAGGTGCCGTGGGGCCCGAGACACAGCAGAACAGAGTGGTGTGGCGCAAGGACCGCCAGGCCTAAGGCCCCTTAGGAAGGGTACACATGGCCTCAGAATCCTGCTCTGGCAGCTTACCCTTGAATGAGCTTGGTTTCTTTCTCAACAACACCTACCTTGAAGAGCCAAATGAAAATGCTCAATTAGCTAAGTGCTTGCCACAAAATCATGAAGATCAGAGTTTGATCTCCAGCACCCATTTGAAAAAGCCAGATTTTGCCACGTGCCTGCAATCCCAGTGCAAAGGGGGTGGGGACAGGCAGAGCCAGCCAACCTCACACACTTGGTGGGCTCCAGGCCAGTGAGAGATCTTGTTTCAAAAACCAAGGGAGATGATGTTCTGAGGAATGAAATCTGTGGTTGAATGTTGCCTTCCATATGCGCATACATGTGCACATATATATGCACACATATGAACACACACACACGTACAAAATGGTAGGATACTAAGTGAGGGACACGGATGGGGTGGGAGTGTCATGTACCTAGATCACTCATGAGAAAGGTCGACTGCTTTCCCTCTTGTGTGTAGAATGCATGATGGAGTTCGTGACTGCCTGTTGCTTACTTTTTCAGATTGCAAGAGGATTGAACTCTTAGACATCGTGTTTGTCCTGGACCATTCAGGCAGCATAAATTCACAACAACAAGAAAGCATGATTAACCTCACCATCCACTTGGTGAAGAAGGCAGATGTTGGCAGGGACCGAGTCCAGTTTGGAGCTCTCAGATACTCCAACGATCCTGAGATTCTTTTCTATCTTAACACATACTCAAGCAAATCAGACATCATTGAGCACCTGAGACGACGCAGGGACACCGGAGGGGGAACCTACACTGCCAAGGCTCTCCAGCATGCAAACATCCTGTTCACAGAAGAGCATGGCAGCCGCCTGAAGCAGAACGTGAGGCAGCTGATGATTGTCATCACGGATGGCGAGTCCCATGACCGAAATAAACTCAATGCCACAGCATGGGGACTAAGGGACAAAGGCATCACCATCTTTGCAGTTGGTGTAGGAGATGCCAACCAAGATGAACTGCAGGCCATGGCAGGGAAGAAGGAAAACACTATCCATGTAGACAGTTTCGACAAACTGAGAGACATTTACATGCCTCTGCAAGAAACTCTGTGCAACAGTTCACAAGAGAGTAAGCCGCTACCACCGTTACTTATCTAATAGTTTATTCTTTGAGAATTGCATTATTAGGTGTTTTGGTCATATTCACATCAACTAACTCCTCCCAGACCCCCACCCCCCACATCCACACCCCAGCTTCACGTCTTCACATTTGGGTTGCCCACATACTTATGGATGTGGGACCAACTCCTGGGGCTACATCCTTAAAGGAAACTGACTCCCTCACCCCAAGAAGCCATCTACTGCGAATAGTCCCCCAGTTAAGTGTGGGGGCTTGTGATTCCCTCCAACCTCCACAACAGAATGTTGCCTAATTGATCTTATGCAAGACTCATACAGTCATGGCTACCGTGAGTTCATGAATATGGTGGTCCTCTCATGTCTCTAAGACACTGCTTTATATGGGCCCTCTTCAACCTCTGGCTCTTAAAAATCTTTCCACCCCCATTCCATGATGGTATCTGAGTTTTGCAGTGTGTGATACACACGTGTACATATTCATGTGTGTGCGCTCAGGTGTGCATACCACCCCTTCCCCCACCATCTGTCCAGTTGCCATGCAGGTCACTCTCAACCGTTTTACCCATACTGGATGATATCACACCACTGTGCACAGTATTTTGGAAGCTTTTGAACTCTATCCAAAGGTTATGCACTTCTTCCATCTCATCTATTGCCTCTGCCCTTTTCATTTCTTCCTTAATATCCTGAAATTTTTCCACATCTTGGTGCACGTTGTTCTATACATTGCAAATACTCGGCCCGTCACTTACTTGCCTGCATTTCAAACATCTCACAAGTTTAAACTTTTGTTTGCTCCATGTCCTCCTACTCCGGAACCTCTGTTTCTCATGGTATTAGCACTTAGTGCTTATTTTTGTGTTTCCTCATCTTTATCAATCAAAAGACCGAGTTCCCTGGGCTCATTATTGTATTCCTGCCAAATCTAGCATATCTCTAAGACTGCCCTTGTCTTAGGAGTAAGGATGCTACTTTACTCTTATCTCCCATGGTACCTTTTGGAAGTGGATGCTGAGATGGAGTTTGGGATGCACGGTGTTGATTAAGGAGCCACACTTGAGAAATAAAAAGGAAGGCAGGGTAGGCAGAAGTCAGACAGTAAGGCGTATCCAATGACGCTTTGAAACTAGATGCTCCAGAACAAGCACTTTCCAGGAGAGTTTTCCAACATCCCACCAAGATGGCCAGGATGGGGTGAGAAGGGAATGCCGACTGCCTGGGGACAGGCATGTCATTGGCAAGGCATCATTGTAAGGAGGCAGACCCTGAAGGAGCTGGGAGCTGGAGCCTCCACTGACAGAGGAAGCTCTATCTTCCTTGAAGGCTGGTCTGGGCAGCTCAACTCTGTGTCTGCCCCTCTGCTTTTCAAAGAATTGTGTGACATTGGGCAGCCAGTGCTTACCATTTGTGATTTCCTTTTTGCTATTCCTACCTGAACCAGGGAGTCTGGCTATAACTTGGGGAAAGTTACCCCTTGGCTCTGCAATATTTCACATTGAACTTCAGGGAGATGTCCCGTGCTCTATTTCTAAAGAATACACACTTGTCCCATACACTTCTAATATTGAGGCCATGACATAAAAAACTACAGTAGAGAAAAAGGAGTATATTTGAGTTTCTACAAGTCCAGATACACCCCTTTCTCCATAGTAACTATGTGCTCTTTTACCAGAATTCCATTTCTACACTTACAAAATTAGAATAATGTGTCATAAGCTGGTTGGGACTGTTTACTGTGTTATTGCATGCCCAAAGCTTTTGGAAATGATACTGCTAGATACATGTGTAATCTGGCAACATCAGTTAACAATAGGAGTTTAAATTAAACACAGTGCAGTTGCTACCTAGACTGTTCCTGTCTGCAGACATTGAAGAGACTTCCAGGCTTGTAAAATATCTCTTCATGAGAATACTCAATCTATCCAAATTACCTACTTCCTTTCTGAACAGCTTGCAAGATCTTTTCCAATAACTCAGGCAAATATAATTACACTTTGAAAAAAATGTCTATTATCTTACCCTTTCCCGCTGTTTTTTCCTTCTCTTTGAGGTTCAATCAGTGTGCCTCTCTTCAGTTAATTTATCTCAATTTGCTGCTAATGCATAACAATTTAAGTATTTAGCAAAGCAATTTAAGCACCCCAGTAAAAGAACAATTTAGAATGATGCATGAGGAAAATAATTTATTCTTTATTTTCCTTTCTGTTCCAGCCTGTAACCTTCAGGAAGCTGATGTGATCTTCCTTTGTGATGGCTCTGACATGGTGTCTGATTCAGAGTTTGTTACCATGACAACTTTCTTGTCAGACTTAATTGATAATTTTGACATTCAGTCTCAAAGAATGAAAATCGGGATGGCTCAATACGGGAGCCGGTATCAGGAAATCATTGAGTTGGAGAGCTCCCTGAACAAGACTCAGTGGAAGTCTAGGATCCAAGCTGTGGCCAAGAGCCAGGGCTTTCCACGAATTGACTTTGCTCTTAAGCATGTGAGCGACATGTTTCATCCCTCTGTCGGTGGGAGGAGAAATGCTGGTGTTCCTCAGACTTTGGTTGTCATCACGTCTGGCTCTCCCCGCTATGATGTGGCAGATGCAGTAAAAGCCCTGAAAGACCTCGGCATCTGTGTCCTGGCTCTGGGCATTGGAGATGTTTATAAGGAACAACTTCTGCCCATCACAGGCAACTCAGAAAAAATAATTACTTTCCAAGACTTTAATAAATTGAAGAATGTGGATGTGAAGAAAAGAATGGTCCGCGAAATCTGCCGGAGCTGCGGGAAATCCAGTGAGTGTCTGGTGTTATTTGATGGTGGCTTCCTGTGCCTCCATTTCCCGAGGCTGTCTCATGGGCTAGACCCTATGGAATCCATTTAGGGTAGTATGTAATGAGATGAGACATCAATTGCTGCTTCTCCCTGGAAGCTCGTGATTAGCCAGCCTTCCTCAGTGACAGAATTGGGTATAGAGCATGAGGGGGTAGGGTAGGGCTGTGTCCTGTAGGGATCCCTGTCCCCTCACGACCATCCAGAGTTTACACTTCTCTCAGTACTGAAGCTCAGTTTTCTATTGTTACAAGTCCTCTGGACAATGTCCTTCATCCAGTAGGATGTAAGAAAATGAACATTCACTATTGAAATTTTGTTTCAACGTTGCTAAACTAGTAGAGGACTGAGTGTATATGTGGTGTGTATGTGTATATGTGTATATGGTATGTGTATACTTTTATGTGTGTGTATACAGCAGATGTTTTCTTTAAAATTTTTATGTTTTTATTATTTTTTCATTTTGTATATTGGTGGGCTTTTTTTGCATGCATGTCTGTGGACATGCCTGCAGTGGCTTTAGAAGCTAGAAAAGGGTATCAACTCCTCTGGAACTTGTCCACATGTATGTGTGTGCACCATGTGGGTACAGTGCCCACAGACGTCAAAAGAGGGTGTCAGATCCCCGGAAACTGAAATTACAAATGGTTGTGAGTTTCCTACTGTGGGTACTGGAAGCTGACTTGGGTCCCTTACAAGAGCAACAAGTGCTCTTAATTCCTGAGCCATTTGTCCGGCCCTATTTTGTTTTGAAGAATAACATCTATATGATCATAACATAGTAAAAATTTCAGTTGTCTTTACAGATTATCCAGTCCACAAACACAAATGGCTGCAAAGACCTCTTGGATATAGTAGAGGAATCAGCTTGGCAGGGTGTGAGGTCAACAAAACAGTGATCCATCCAATATGGATGCCACTGATCAGCAGAGATGGCAGTAGCCACAGGGGACTCAGGTTCTGTGCATTTGGGGCTGGGACTTAGGGAAGCCACATGGCAGCATGAGTTCCTCACTGTGTGGAATTTGTGCATGGGCAGTAACGCCCCCATACTGCCATCCTCAGAGCTATGATGCCCAAGCCTGCTTCCCCCTCATACAGCATGAATCAGTCTCTCTAAGGGCTCCAGATCTTTCCTGTCCTGTTTGGGTACTTGTGTGGAGGGAAGTGGCAGAGGAAGGGAGGGCCCTGGCTCTGGAATTAGAAAGCCAGAGTTCCAACTCTGGAACAGTGCCACAATATTCACGAGTCACAGTCCCTTAGTCTAAAAAGGGACAACTGGCAAGGATCAGAGGGGATCCAACATGCAACTTGCTCATTCTGTCTAGCTGGGGGAACGTGTTAAATTAGTTGACAGCGCTTACAAGCTGGAGACTTTGCATTAAAAATATAGATTTCAGGCTTTACTTTCAAAACGGGATTTAACAACTTGGGGCCTCATTTGCCGCTTGGCTGCTCTCAGCTGTTGCTGGCTGTGAACAGACATGAGGTTCAGGCTGCTCTCCAGATAACTGTCTTCACTCCCTAGCCATTTTTAACGTCTCTGTATTATCCACCTAACCTTTGCAGAACTTTGCGTTTGTGACTGCTAGGCATGGAAAAATCCCCAGGACAGTTCAAAGTTTGTAACATGTTATGATCCTACGAATCAGAATATGTCATCATTAAAGGCAGGAGAATTCACCCCCACATATAAAGCTGTTAGCAATGAACCTGAACCATGGTTTGAACCACAAATAACTACTGGAACTTATTGCGTTTGAAACGGGACGGAAGGAGGACATGTGTTCTATATTGGTAGAGTAGCCAGTACCTTTGTTTTGGAACATACTCTGGGTACTAGACCCCCCAAGAGTCCAACTGTATAGCATAACAGAATCCCTTCTCCGATGCTCCCTCCCACCCTTATGCCTGTTTACTAATTAACATGGCTTTGTTTCTTTGGTCACCAGATTGCTTTGTGGATGTAGTGATTGGGTTCGACCTTTCCAGTCACCTCCAGGGCCAGCCTTTGTTCCAGGGTCATCCCCGCTTAGAATCATACCTCCCAAACATCTTAGCGGACATCACCTCCATCAGAGGGGTGAGCTGTGGAGCAGGCGCAGAGGCACAGGTGAGCCTGGCCTTTACGGTGAACAGTAACCAAGAGTTCCCAGCCAAGTTCCAAATCTACCAGAAAGCAGTGTTTGACAACTTGCTGCAAGTCACCGTCCGTGGCCCAACTCATCTGAACGCCCAGTTCTTGCAGTCACTCTGGGATGTGTTTGAGGAGAAATCTGCCTCCAGGGGCCAGGTATTCTCACCACCGTCTGTTCCCATTCCCCATCCCACATCCATTCCTCCTTGCCCAGTTACATCTCTGGCTTCACTGCCATCCTATTTCCTTCTCTCTTTCTGCAGGTGATGCTTATCTTCTCAGATGGTCTCCAGGGCGAAAGCATCAGCATGCTGGAGCAGCAGTCGGACAGGCTCAGAGAAGCAGGTATTGAGTTGAAAATGCAGACACTGAAGATGGAGCGTGGGAACAGGTGTCTGCCACACGTGTTCCAGATCTTGGGGCCGGTGTAGCCATTTGCAGAAGATGATGTTGGTGACTTGTGTGGAGTCCTTTGATCCCCACTTTTCTTCCCTTAATGCTGCAATGCTGTAGTCAAGCATTTACACCTATGACCCTCATAGACACGCATCCTGCTGCTTGGACTGAGGCTGTTTTGCTGAGATGAAGTAGTTGAGGAAGGAGAAGTTTATTCTGGCTCATGTTTGGAGGGATACAGTCCATCATGATGGGGAAGGCGTGGTGGAGGCAGTTTCATGGTGGCATGTCCTCCCATGTCCCCAAGACTGTCCTCCCATAGTCCCCTGAGACTGTCCTCCCATGTCCCCGAGACTGTCCTCCCATAGTCCCCTGAGACTGTCCTCCCATAGTCCCCTGAGACTGTCCTCCCATAGTCCCCTGAGACTGTCCTCCCATAGTCCCTGAGACTGTCCTCCCATAGTCTCTGAGACTGTCCTCCCATAGTCCCCTGAGACTGTCCTCCCATAGTCCCCTGAGACTGTCCTCCCATAGTCCCCCGAGACTGTCCTCCCATAGTCCCCCGAGACTGTCCTCCCATAGTCCCCGAGACTGTCCTCCCATAGTCCCCGAGACTGTCCTCCCATAGTCCCCTGAGACTGTCCTCCCATAGTCCCCTGAGACTGTCCTCCCATAGTCCCCTGAGACTGTCCTCCCATAGTCCCTGAGACTGTCCTCCCATAGTCCCTGAGACTGTCCTCCCATAGTCCCCTGAGACTGTCCTCCCATAGTCCCCCGAGACTGTCCTCCCATAGTCCCCCGAGACTGTCCTCCCATAGTCCCTGAGACTGTCCTCCCATAGTCCCCGAGACTGTCCTCCCATAGTCCCCAGAGACTGCCAGAAGCATCACCTCAAGCAAGGCTTTCATTGCTCCCTAACGGTCCCTTTCAGAGAACTCAGATTTTTTCTGATTCTGTCCATCTTATCCATAATACCATGAACTCTGACACAGGAAGAATGAGCCTGAGCCCCTTATCTTGTCATCCCAGTACAACAACTGGTATACAACAAGTTCCCAAGAAACAAAAGCTTCATGGCAGGATGGATGAGTCAGCTGGCGAGTGGATGAATGAATGAATGAGAGAATGAGTGACTGAAATAATATGCTCATCTGAGATAGGAATCACAGAGTCTGGGTTCCTGGAAGGCAACTGTTGCTAATAGGTATTCCAGAAAATTCAGAGCCCTCCCATCAAGATAAGACCTGTTCTTATGTATGAATGCCTGGCTTAGCGAGGCTTGTTTCTAGCCAGCTTTTCCTTCCTTCCTTCCTTCCTTCCTTCCTTCCTTCCTTCCTTCCTTCCTTCCTCCCTCCCTCCCTCCCTCCCTCCCTCCCTCCCTCCTCTCTCTCTCTCTCTCGTCTCTCTCTCTCTCTCTCTCTCTCTCTCTCTCTCTCTCTCTCTCTCTCTCTCTCATTTCTTTGGTTTTTTTGAGACAGAGTTTCTCTGTAGCTTTGGAGCCTGTCCTGGAACTAGTTCTTGTAGACCAGGCTGGTCTCGAACTCACAGAGATCTGCCTGCCTCTGTCTCCTGAGTGCTGGGATTAAAGGCATGTGCCACTGCTGCCCGGCTCTAGCCAGTTTTTCTAACTAAATTATCCCATTTCTCTTTAACTACATTTTATCTCTGGGCTTTTTCCCCTTTTCATTCTATAGAATTTCTTACCTTCTTACTCTGTGGTTGCCCCTGGCTTCCTCCTCTTCTCCTTTTCTTGCTCCTCACTCTTACTCTAGATTTCTCCTTCCATTTTTCCTCTGCCCACCAGCCCCACCTATTCCTCTCTCCTGCCTTGCTATTGGTCATTCAGCTCTTTATTAGACCAATCAGGTGCTTTAGGCAGGCAAAGTAGCACAGCATCAAATTAAACAAATGCAACATAAAAGAATGCCACATATCTTTGCATCATTAAGCAAATATTCCACAGGTAAATGGATGTAACACATCTTAAACTAATAAATACAGCCCTTTTCAGTTGATTTGTCAATAGTTTCTCTGGGATGTTTTTTCTTGGAGGAATTTATGCTAAACTCAGAGACCAGAGTCTAACATGTTCTTAGAAATCCAGGTGAGTCTGCTGTTGGGTGTTTGTATGTTGAGAATTTGGCTTTCTCTGATGTTCTCCTTTTCTGTTTCTGGTTCTTGTAATGATCAGTGGAATTTCTTCTGTTGGGTGAACCCTTTGGTTTCACACATGCTGTTTTTACTAAACAGGACTGGATGCTTTGTTGGTGGTGTCCCTTGATGCATTGGCTCAGGATGAGTTTTCCAGCTTTGAATTTGGAAAAGGATTTGACTATAGGACTCACCTGACCATTGGAATGACAGACCTGGGCAAGACACTTTCCCAGTATCTGGTGAGTTGTCAGTTATCTCAAGTGCCACAAGAATCCAGTTGGAATGCTGTCGTTGGTCTCATTAACTTAAATACATGAATTTTGGATGTTAAAATATGCAAAAGACCTTAACATAATATTTCCCCCAGTGTTCTCAAGCATTGTAACTGACATGTCTTAGTTTATTAGTAAAGCTAAATTGTTTTTAAAACTACATTTGGGTTTTATTATTATGATTGAAATGTAATATTTACCATCTCAACAATTTGAAGTATACAGTGTATGGTTGTATTAGTCACTTGTCTGACAAAAGCAGCTTAAAGGGTTTGTTTGCACCTGCAATTGGAGGGTATAGTCCATCATGATGGGGAGGCCAGGCAGCAGGAGCTTGAGGCAGCTTGTCACACCACATCTACAGCCAGGGGTCAGAGGGTGGATGCTGCTGTAATTTGATTCCTCCTTTATCCAGCTTGTGGAATGGTGCTGTAGCAGCCTATGTTTAGTGTGGGTCCCACTGTGGGCGGACTTTTCTTTCCCACCCACTAGTTCCCAAGTACCAACAGGGAGATTCAATATTAATTATAAATGCTTGACCAATAGCTCAGGCTTATTACTGTCTAGCTCTTACAACTTAACCCATTTTATTTATCTACATTCTGCCATGTGGCATTGCCTCTCTTTTATCTTGAACCTCCTGTTTCTTCTCTATGTCTTATTGGCAACTCCTCTGACTCTGACCTTCTTCTTCCTAGGGTCCTTAGTCTGGTTTTCTCAACTTTATCCTGTCCAGCTATTGGCCAGTCAGTTTCTTTATTAACCTAATCACAGCATAATTTATACAGTGTATAGAATGATTATTCTACAGCATCCCACCTTAATTAACTTAATCTATAAAATCCCTCAGACATGCCAGAGGTTTTTTCCATGGTGATGATAAATCTTATCAAGTTGACAATCAAGGATGACCACTACACTAGCTAATGTGTACATTGCTGTCCAGTAGACCTCTAGAAAGTTTTTATTTTATGGGAAATTCTGAGAACCCACAATTGACAATGTGACCTTTTTGTATCCCTGCCCCTGCAGAGCCTGGCACCCCCAGCTCGACTTCCTGTTCATAAATGTTTTTCAACTTGAGATTTCTTATATTGGCATCATACAGTATCTGTCTGTCTATGACTGACTCCCACATTGTAGCATGTGACAACATTCCCTTCTTTGCTTCATTGCCTTTAGCCATTTGTTTCTCAACTGACATTTTAGGTTGCTTCTACCTCTCAACTACCATGAATAATACTGTGATGAACACACATGAACAAACATCTCTTCACAATTCTGTATCCAGTTCTTTGGTATATGTACTCACAAGTGGGGTTGTGGAATATAACAATTCTGTTTTTAGTGCTTTAAGGAACACAGCTAATGTTCTCCATGTCATTCAAGTTCTATTTTCTCCACATCTTCCTGGACACTTGATATATTTTGTTTCCTCCCACCTTAGGGTTTTATTGCTGTGAGAAGACACCATGACCATGGCAACTCTTAGAAGGAAAACATTTAATTAAGAGGGCTCACTTACAGTTTCAGAGGTTCAGTTGATTATCAGCATGACAGGGAGCATGGTGGGAAACATGGTGGCATGCAGGCAAATGTGATGCTGGAGCTGAGAGTCCTTACACCTTCATGGATAGGTAACAGGAAGTCAACTGACTCACTGGGTGGTATTCTGAGCACAAGAAACTTCAAAGTCCACCTCCATAGTGACATACTTCCTCTAACAAGGCTACACTCAAACAAAGCCACACTTTTTTTTGGGGGGGGTGTTTTCAAGACAGGGTTTTTTCTGTAGCTTTGGAGCCTTTCCTGGAACTAGCTCTTGTAGATCAGGCTGGCCTCAAACTCGCAGAGATCCACATGCCTTTGCCTCTTAAGTGCTGGGATTAAAGGCATGCGCCACCTCTGCCTGGCTAAAGCCACACCTTCTAATGAGATTTTGGGAGTCAAATACATTCCAACTACCACACCTCCCTTCTTTCCTACTTTCTTTTTTCCCTTCTACTTCCTTCCTTCTTTCCTTTTTGTTCCCTTCCCCCACTCCCTCACTCCTTCCTTTCTTGGATGTTAGCCATCCTACTACATATGCGGTAATATAACATTAAAGACGTCTGTCTGTCTATCTGTCTGTCTGTCTGTCTGTCTACCTATCTGAGACAGATTCTCACTGTGTATCCCTGACTGGCCTAGAATGCTCTTTGTAGATCAGGCTGACCTCAACTCAGACTGATCTGCCTGCCTTTGTCACCTGAACATCCTGTAGTATTAAAGTTTTGATTTGCATTCAAAACATAGGTTTTTTTTTTTCTGTCCTTCCATTCATTGTCATATCACAGAGTGGATGTATAGGGAACCAAAAGATCAATCAGTCCCTAATGTTATTGAAAAGCCCCCTATAATTTATGCAACAGAAATTCCAGGAGATTGTCAACTAGGAATCAATATGTCTCAATGCGGTTGGTGCCCTTCCTATTAACTGAGGTTGTTTTCTGTTGAGAGGGGACATTGCCCACGCAATCTGTTGGCTAGGTGCCCTCTCTGCAGTTGAAGTCACAAAGTCCTCTTATTGCTTGCCCCATCCACCCCCCCCCCAAAGACGGAGCCTGGGTTTGTGGGTGTTTATGATGTGTCTGAATAGGGTTCTCATGTAAGAAAATCCCTGGTGATTGTCACTCACCCCCCTTCTCTCTTTTCCCCCCTCTCTAGGGAAACATTGCAGAGAGGGCTTGTTGCTGTACGTTTTGTAAATGTCCAGGGATTCCAGGACTTCAAGGGACCCGGGGACTTCAAGCCTCCAAGGTGCCATTTGATCATGATCCTCTTTTCTCTAGCATGCCTTGCTTTTTCATGAGCGATGCTGAAACTGAATAGCTGACATTGCGACCTTTGCTCCAGAAAATGTAATTGCCTTGGCATTTTGTATAACTTCCACAGCGTAGGAACGGGTTCAGAAGGGCTCGCTTCTGACGCTGCCACTGAGAACAGTTCCCCTTTTCCTTCCGTGGTCCTGGTGAGGTTGCTTTTTGGGTTTGCAATTTACACTTTCTAAATCTGTTTTAGATGGTCTGAGAGGTGTTAAAATGGTGGAGAGAGTTGGGTTTCCTCAACGATAAATGAGATTGAGCTGCAAGATAAAAGAGCAAATTATCCAAGATCAATTATACAGCAATAGAATGGAAAATGCACGATGGCATTTCCAATGAAAGACTGTGTCAATGCAAACAAATGAACTACATTCATTAAAAAACATGAATGAATTTCTACCCACGCAGTAATTTCCAGAGAAAGCCGATAAGACAAAGCACGAGAATAGATAGGTTGGATTCTGTTTATTAAAATGAAGCTTTACTGTCTGAGAATACAAGCAACGAGATATCTTCAAAGTCCAGGAAGTATTGCCCTACGTGTTAACAGTGCACTCCCGAGGGGGCTGGGGTAATGGGTTCTGGATACATGCGATGGGATGGCCCAGTGTCTGCGACTGGCAATGTTCCAGTTCTTGGCCCTAGGTGCTAACTGTAGAGATGCCACATATAAATGCTGCACCAAGCTCACGTTGTAGCAATGGAACTGTGCCTTTCTATTGTATTCAGTTTATATGCATTTTCAGATGGGTTTTAGGTCTCACAGCAAAAGGACTTTTTGCGATAAACATTTATTTTCATCTTAACGATTTTAGCCTGTGTTTTCCTCCCTCAATATTTCAAAAGGACTTAAATTATTGATTTGGGGGTGGGCTTGACCGTACCATGGTGCACCTGCGGAGGTCAGAGGACAACTTGCAGGAGTTAGAGCTCTCCTTTCACTTTGTGAGTTCTGGGGATCGAACACAGGTCATCAGGCTTGGCAACCGATGTGTTTACCCTCTGAGTCTTCTCTGTCCAAAACAGATCGATGAGAATACTTGCTGAAATTTCTATTTTGTCTGTCACTGTTGAAGGATAATTTATACAGAATGTTTTGCTGAACTGTCATATTCCATTTATGAACTCTCCTCCTGCATGTCAACAGGACTGTGCTTTGGGGGCGCAGCAAGGATCTGTGTTGTGGGGGAAGTGGGGGAAGCAAACCTCGATGAGATCTTTGTTACAAGTTAAGTCACAAAGCAGAAGCAGCTAACCTAAGGCTCAGAGAAAAGTGGCATAGTTTAAATAAGGCTGTCAGAAAAGCAGAGGAAAGTTGAACAGGCCCTTTGGAGGTGTTTATGATTTGTCAACGATGGAGCTGGAGACATGGCTCAGGGCTTGCCAGAGTGTCTGAGCTCAGTTGCCAGCACCCACATCAAGATGCTAACATCATCTATTGGTAACTCCAGCTCCAAGGGATGACGCACCGTCCTCTGGACTTCACACGCACCTTCAAACCCCTCCCCCCACACACACACATACACACAGTCTTATGGTTCCCATCACTGTGATAAATATGATGAAAAGCAACTGGGGGAAGAAAGAGTTTGTTTGGCTTATCTTCCACACCATTGTTCATCACTGAAGGAAGTCAGGACAGCAACCCGGAGGCAGGAGCTGCTGCAGAGGCCATGGAGGGGTGCTGCTTACTGGCTTGCTTCTCATGGCTTGCTTATAAAACCCAGGACTACCTGCCCAGGGTGGCACCAGCCACAATGGGCCATCAGTTCCCTCCCTTATCAATCATTAATTAAGTAGAGGCCCTCCATGCTTGCCTACAGCCCACTCTTATGGAGGCATCTTCTCAACTGGAGTGCCTTCCTCTCTGAAGATTCCAGCTTATGTCAAGTTGATACAAACCCATCTGGCAATACACATAATTAAAACAATAAAAATACATATTAAAAATGGTGGTCATAGCTCCATGTGAATCCCTTAGATACGGGAGTGGCTCCTCATCCAGAAGAGGGTTCCTAGGATCAGTCTCCTGTGTCACTAGGAGGGTGTCCTTCTGCAGAGGGGCTTCAGAGATGAGTCCAAGGAAAAAGGCAGCTGCAGATGCTGGATTCTCCCAAACTTATGGCTCTATTGGCACAAAGTCTACCCAGCAGTCAAAGGAGGTCCTGGATAGGAATGCCCAATGACTTCATGAGCTGATCTCCTAGAGGATGTTAAATGTTCTCCTCTCTTTGCTTCCTAGGGTTCTTCAGGCCTGAAAGGCAGCCGAGGACACAGGGGAGAGGACGGAGACCCTGTAAGTTAAGACCCCTCCCAATGTCCACTTGCTGATTTCTTTGTCGTGAAAAGCTTTACAGGGTAGGGGAGACTTGTCCGTGTTACTTTCTTTTAAAAATGGTGCTGTGGAGGTAAGCGGCTGCTTTTCTTTTTCCTTCACCAACCTCAAGCTGTGGACATCAGTGGCTCATGTGCCAGAGATGTTTTTTTTTGTTATTTTGTTTTGAGACCAGTGTTGGCAGTCTGGAATTCTCCTCAGTGACTCTATGCACAATGTAGCTGCTTATCTACTAGAGAGCTCTTTTAGGCCCAGTGCTCAGTATATGGCTCTAGACCAGAGCCGGAGCATGTGTTCCTTCATGTAGAGGAAGTGGGCAGGATTGCCCCTAGAGCAGGACTTTATGATTAAATGCTGCCCAGAGGTTTGGAAGCCTCAATATTGGACTCTAAACCCAGCATCCCCACTTAGCCCATCACCCTATAAGTAGAACTTGGAGGGACTGAAGTCCCTTGGGAGGCTTCTCGAGGCACTGGGAGTGTTCAATTCATAATGTTTATAATGTTTGAAGGGTCAGACTCTGGAATGAGACTTCCGAGGACTGACCTACAAGTGAAGGCTGACTTAGCTTATTTTATTATTTATTTATTTATTTGGTTTTTTTCGAGACAGGGTTTAGTTAGCTTGCTTATTTATTTATTTGGTTTCTTGGGGCAGGGTTTCTCTGTGAGACAGTCCTGACTGTTCTGGAACTCACTCTGTAGACCAGGCTGACCTCAAACTCACAGAGATCCTACTGTCTCTGTCTCCTGAGTCCTGGGGTTAAACGCATGTGCCACTACCACCCAGCAACTTAGCTCATTTTAAAAGGTCCACTAAGGGAGTGTACTAAGAGGTTCCCTTTGTCCTCTCAGTGGGGTCTCAAACACTACCAAGCCTATGTAAGCGTGCTCTTGTGTGTGGTGACTCACCCCTCTGCCTTGCTGAGGGCCGGTAGCTGGCTGGAAGTTCAGGCCATGGGAAATGTGAAGTCTAAGGTCCTCTCAGTCACCCGTGGGCACAAGCAACATTTTTGATCTTGTAGGGCCCAGATCTTCAGAGTAAAGGAAGCGAGACAGGGAAAGGAGGCTTGCATGTCCCCTTCCTCAAGAGAAAACTTTGTTAGTGGTTTTTCTTGTTCTTCTGAAAAGATACCTGGCAAAAAAGTATCTTAAGAAAGGGAGGGTTTGTGTTGGCTTATGATGTGAGGGGGTGGTTTATCACTGTGGGTAATCTGAGGGATCATCACGGTGGTAAACCCTGGGACAGGAGCCTGAGGCATCTGCTTACATTGTATCCAGGGTCAGAAGCAGGGAAGGCTAAGTGCCCTGCTCAGCCCCCTCCTCTCAGATGCCTCTTCTCCAGATATACCCTTCTCCAGATAGGCCCCCTTCAGATAGCCACCCTCCAGATAGCCCCTCTCCAGATAGCTTCCTCTCCAGATAGCTCCCTCTCTAGATAGCCCCCCATCCAGATAGCCCCCCATCCAGATAGCTCCCTCCAGATAGCCCCCTTTAGATAGCTCCCCCTCCAGATAGCTGCCCCTCCAGATAGCTCCCTCTCTAGATAGCCCCCATCCAGATAGCCCCCCATCCAGATAGCCCCCTCCAGATAGCCCCCTTTAGATAGCTCCCCCTCCAGATAGCCCCCTCCAGATAGCCCCCTCCAGATAGCCCCCTCCAGATAGCCCCCCTCCAGATAGCCCCCCTCCAGATAGCCATCCTCCAGAAAGCCCTCCTCTCCAGATAGCCCCCTGTCCAGATAGCTTTCTCCTCTTCAGATGATAACTTTCTCCTTTTTATGCAGTCCAGGACCCAAGCCCATGGCATGGTTTGACCCATATTTATTTACTTATTTTTCTTCAATTACCCTAACAAGAATATCCCTTCCAGGCATACCTAGAAGATAACTGAATCTACATAATTCCTCACACACTGGTCCCAGAGACAGCAGGTCCCCGCACTCAAGAAGCTCACGTTATTTTCTCCAGAAGCATCTGGCTGTTGGCTGTTTCTAAATATTCACCTTGAGAAGTGTTCTTTCTGTGTAGATGGTCTAACTTTGGACAAACCTTTATTGTGAGGAACAGCTGTGTGTGTGTGTGTGTGTGTGTGTGTGTGTGATGCACACTCACATTTGGAAGCTAGAGGTCAGCCTCAGCTGCAATCCACTCAGTAGCAATCTACTTTTTTTTTTTTTTTTTTTTAGACAGGGTCTCTGTGAAGATCTGATTGATCTGGAGTTTGCTGATTTGGACAGGACTGGCCTGGCCAGCCAGCAAGAGCCCCAGGGTTCCACCTGTCCCCAGCACCCCCCCCCCACCCCGGCCCCTAGAGCTAGGATTGAACACATACCACCATTCTTGCATTTTTAAAATGAGGGTTCTGGGATCAAACTCAGATCCTTACTCTCACATGGAAAGCCCATTCCCAAACTATGTATCTCTCCCGGCCAAGGATAGGTTCTCCTGCCTTGGCTCTGTTCCTGCAGTAATGTGTCTCCCCATCTGTCCCTGCTCACCTCTAGCCCTGGGCACTGAGTGGATCTTCTGTGTCAGCAGTACTGACGTCGCCAGGGTGGTGTCAGGGCCCTGGGCATGATATTGTGGGATCACTGAGATATTAGGGCTGTGCCTAGGAGGCCAAGTGGCCTCGCTCTCTGATGTGGGAGTAAAGTGACTGAGCTCACTGTCAACCTATTTGTGACTTGTGGGGGAACCCCGAAGGCTACCAGGGAAAGTGTGTGAGCATGGAAGGATGTGGGGGCAAAGGAGGGGGTCTGGGACTACAAAGGAGGAATTGCTTTGCCTAAAGTTGGGGGTACCATAAGCTGTGCTCAGTGCTCTAAAAGCTCACTGCTGTCAGCTTCCTTTAAAGTATCTCTTTGAATACATGTCTGGATTCACCCTTTAGGGAAGACGAGGAGAAATTGGACCTCAAGGAGACAGAGGGATCATAGGATGTCAGGGGACTCGAGGCCAAAAGGTAAGCTTCTCCTTAATCATTGTGCTCAGTTCTCTGTGACACCTTCCAGTCCCCTGTGACACCCATAACCTTTATATGACTGTGTAGCCAGAAGATAAATTAAAGAGAAAATGCGAGACAAGTCTCTTTCCTGCTGCAGAATTAGAGTCCCTGTCCTGCCTTTGGCCCTGCAGTGACAGATGTTTAATCTTTTGCAGGGCGTCAAAGGATTTTCTGGAGCCCAGGTATGGTATTTGCTTCTCGGTCGAGTTTGATCTCCTGGCATGGATTCAGTCCTTGACAAGTGCATGTCAGAGCCCCCCTGACTGCTTCAGCCTTGTCACCAGCGTACCTGACCGCTGTCTGTTGTCCCCCCTGACTGCTTCAGCCTTGTCACCAGCGTACCTGACCGCTGTCTGTTGTCCCCCCTGACTGCTTCAGCCTTGTCACCAGCGTGCCTGACCGCTGTCTGTTGTCCCCCCTGACTGCTTCAGCCTTGTCACCAGCGTACCTGACGGTTGTCTGTTGTCCCTCAGGGAGAACACGGAGAAGATGGGCTTGATGGACTAGATGGAGAAGATGTAAGCCATTTGTCTCCTCTTTCTGAGTTATCATGAAGCCATTATGAGGTTGATTTTTCCAACTGTGGTTTTGTTTTATGTTTGTTTAGGGATTTTATGGACTTCGTGGGGGAAAGGGGGAAAAAGGTGACGCTGGCTCTCAGGTAACTCTTTTCAGTAATCAAGTAGTTCCTGGTGACAGATCCAGCCCTGTTTGCTGGGCTCTCAGTTGGGAATAAAATTGACAGCTGATTTTACCACCATCTTACTTACCATTTTTCTGACTGTGGGCAAATGCCTGACCCTTCCAGATACCTCTAAAAAGACACCTTCTGGACACACCCAAAAGATACCTTCTGAATACCCCCAAAAGACACCATTCAGAAGCCCCCAAAAGACACCTTCCAGACATCCCAAAAAGCATCCAGACACCATCCAAAACCATCTGGATACCCCCAAAAGCATCTTAAGAGAGAGTGTTTATTTCTACTTAAAGTTCAGAGGAATGCAGTCTATTTTGGTGGGGGAAAACATGGTATGTGGAGAGTCTTGGTCCATGGCCCTGGGCTGGAAACAGAGATGGGGATGACAAGTGCTCAGCCCTTTCTTCCCGTTTCCTTTTTATTCAGCCTGGGACTTCAGACCCTAGGATGGATTTGCCCACAGTCAGGGTGGATCTTCCCTCCTTAGTGTAAACCTTTTGAGATTGGGGGTAACCCTCCCAGATACACTCATAGGTGTGTCTCATTAGTGTCCTAAGTATTTCTTAGACTCAGGTTGATAAAATTAACCACCCCAGTCATGCAATGAAACCTTATGGCCAACAAACAGATGCCACTCTTTGGTGTTGGGTACACAGTATTAGCTCCTTCTCTCTGCCTGTGACAAAATTCTTCGATCAAAAGCAACTTAAAGAAGAAAGGCTTTGTTTAGCTGATGGTTCCAAAGGGATAGAGTCTTCATGGTGGGAAGACATGGCATGACAGCCAGAGCAGGAATGAAAGAGGGACTATAACCCCCAAAGCCAGGCTCCACTGATGTGCTTCCTCTAGCAGGGCTCCCCCTCCTAAAGGTGCTGTAACTTCCCCTAAGAGCCCCGCCAACTGGGGCAGGGCAAGAACATTTTGGAGAGAGGGTAAACAAGAGGGGGAGCAATGTCAGGTGCCCTGCCTGGAAGGAACAGATTTCAGGTGGAAGAAGATGGATTTCAATAAGAGGCTAGGATAGCTCCAGTGAACCATTAGACTCTCTCTCTCTCTCTGTGTGTGGGGGGGCTTGGGAAGGGTTTAAGTAGAAGGCAGTCAAATTTGTGTTTTAGAAATATGATTTGGAAGCCGGGCGGTGGTGGCGCATGCCTTTAATCCCAGCACTCGGGAGGCAGAAGCAGGCGGATCTCTGAGTTCGAGGCCAGCATGGTCTACAAGAGCTAGTTCCAGGACAGGCTCTAGAAACTACAGGGAAACCCTGTCTCGAAAAACCAGAAAAAAAAAAAAAGAAATATGATTTGGAAGTAGTGCAGAGGCTGTTGGAGTTGTCATGGATAAAAGGAAAGATACAGAGTCTATAGTAATCGAGGTGAGACGGGATGAAACCTCGAATAAAGCAGTCACAAAGAGAGCAGGCGCGTGGCATATTGAGGGTATGCAGGGGCAGCATAGGTTGGGACAAGTGGGCACGTGGGTATAAGAAGTCACCCTCAGGTCATACAGAGTGAAGCCTGCCTTAGTGTTGCTTAGTGTTCCTAGAAATCCCTCTAGCCCCATTGCAACCCTGGCTCAGGGACATATACTCTTCCAGTGTAGGAAATCAGGGAATGGAAATCAGTTAAAATGCCTCCAGGGACCATGGCCTGGGAAAATTTCACTGGAAAGTTGTTTGGGGTGACAGTAGAAACCCCCTGGGGAGATTTCTGATGGTCATCAGAAGGGCTAAACTGTCTAGAATGTCCAATTAGGACAGCCAGTGTCCATGTGTGATAAACGGTCTAGAACATCCAATTAGGACAGCCAGTGTCCATGTGTGATAAACTGTCTAGAACGTCCAATTAGGACAGCCGGTGTCCATGTGTAATCGCTTAAATTTAAATTCATTTAAAATTAAATTCCACCCTTCCATTTCACTAAACACATTCCAAGTACTGCACAGCCAAAGATGGTTCATGGCTGTTGTAATTCATTTAAAAACGTCATGAAGAGAAGTCACGCCATGCAACAAGGCTCACATAGGAGGTTTATTGGACGAGGAGAGAAAAGGGACAGAGAGGGAAGCAGAGAGTGGGGCAGAGAGGTCCCTGGGAACAAGAGTGGCAAAAGAGAGAGAGAGCGGGAAAGAGAAAGAAAGAGGAGAGGTGTGCAAGGCCCACCTTTTAAAAGGGAACTTAGAAAATGTTGCATAGGGGGGGTGCTCTTAATGGCTGCAGCTGAGGATGTTTCCTGTCGGGGCCCCAAGGAGCAGGCCAGTACAGATGCCTGAATTCTAACAGTGGCCACCACACAATTTTTCTCCACTGCCATGGAGCTTTTCCCAGCTGCCAAAAAGTCCCATTGGACAACCCTATGCTAGACCATGAGAGGGCTTCCTGTTTCTTCGCCTGATCATGGTTTACCCTCGACCTTGGAAAGTCCAACGGCACCTGAGGGAGGCAGGAAAATGTGAAATAGTTTATCTGATTGGCAATCCACTGCTTGGTATTTAATGCCATTAAAAAAAGCCACTATACAGGGTAACATGGAGGTTCATTTTATTTATTTATTTATTTATTTATTTATTTATTTATTTATTTATTTATTTATTTATTAGATGTCCGTTTGTCTGTCTTTCTCTCTGTCTATTTTCAGGGCAGCCCAGGTTCCAGAGGTGCCCCTGGAGAAGATGGAGCGAAGGGCTTCCCAGGGGATCCCGTAAGTTGTTAGACCCCACTCAGCTCTGAGTTTCATCTTAGCACAATTCTGCTCTCATTCCGCTAAGCGACTTCCACTGAAGTACAGGCAAGGACCTAGGGAGATGGGGCAGTAGGTGTTTGTTACCCAGGGCTTTGTATTTGGGGGAAATCTGTTCAAATCTGCTAAGGACTGATTATTTGAAAGGCCCAGAAAGGGGCGTCTCACAGTGTGTTGAGACTTCCGACTTCCTATGGTGAACGCTTCCTTCATTTTAGTGGTCAGATTTCTCACGGTGTAACCCAGAGCTCGATATCTTTCTTGCTTGCTTGTTGGTTGGTTTAACTGTATCAGGACTCAAAGGAGGAGGGGGGGGGCTGTGCCTGCTAGGCAAGAGCTCTGCCACTAAGCTGCAACCTCATGAGAGTCTTTCTCTGCAGGAGGTTTTCAGCCTGAGGGAATGGCCAGTGCCTCAGTGAAGCCATACTGCAGGGGAAGTTACGGCATGGCTGGTATTCTCAGAAGCCTGTTTTAGTCACCAAATCGCCTTCAAACTGGGCAAATGTTACTTTTAAGAGTTCAAGTTGTAGATTTTTCTTACGCTTCATCTCTAAGCTTGAATTAGCCAAGTGGTTCTTGACCTTCTTGATGCTGCGACCCTTTAATACAGTTCTTCATGTTGTAGTGATTCCCCCCCCCCCATATAAAATTATTTTCATTGCTGCTTTATGATTGTGATTTTGCTAGTGTCATGAATTTTAATGTAGATATTTTTAGAGGTAGAGATTTGCCAAAAGGGTTGAGACAAACAAGTTGAGAACTGCTGAATTCTAACACTTAAATATTATACCATTATGTGTGTGTGTGTGTGTGTGAGAGAGAGAGAGAGAGAGAGAGAGAGAGAGAGAGAGAGAGAGAGAGAGAGAGAGAGAGAGAGAGAGAGAGCACCTTGTGGCAAGGCTGTAATTCTAGTTACTCAGGTTGCTAAGATAGGAGGATCTCAGGCAGCCTGAATTCATCTAAAAAATCTGTCTGTGATATGAGATTTGCCTGATGGGTTCAAAGCCCTAGGTTTAGTCCCACGTACCACACAAGGAAGGAAGAGAAAAAGAAAGCTGAGCGGAGCATATGCCTGTCATCCTAGAACTCAGAAGGCTGAGGCAAGAGGATCACCTTGAGTTCAAGGCCAGCCTGGACTCTCAAGCAAAGCTCTGTGTCCAAACCGAGGAATGAACTCCCTTCACTCTGATGTTTTTGGATTCTAAAACATTTCTGAAATTATCTCCTAGGGTAACCCAGGACGAGACAGCACCATCAAAGGCCAGAAGGGTGCCAAAGGAGACCGAGGAAGCCAAGTAATTGGGTCTATGTTACATAGAGATGTTGACTAATTCTGTTTTCGAGCTAAATAAGTTTAACATGGTGTGTGAACAAGCACCGTCCAAGTCACTATGGTTAAAAGAAGATAAGGCATGTCTGGAGTGGGCTATACTTTGGGGGGGATTATTAATTTTCAAGGAAGTGGCGTTATTCTTCTTTTGTTACCCTTGACTTATGGCGCATTGCTACCCCACCCTGGTTGTCAGCCCTGTCCTTCTGTGGCCGTCCTACCAACAGTGTCACGCTGCAGAACCGCTCCGGCACGACTCCCTGATTCTGCTGTCTTGGTAGCATTTGATGTTTTGTGTTGATGGCTTTATTATGTAATGAGAACTTATAACCTATTTTTGACTTATAATTTTGGGGAATTACTGTGTTTCTAGGGGAGAACTGGGCCGAAGGGGACACAAGGCAGTCCTAGCTCCGGAGGAAGCAGGGTGAGTATCAAATACTTTCCCCGCTCCTTATCCCCTGTGATGGACGCAAAGGCATGGGGATTATCTGTGGCTGCTGAGCCAGCAGACCTGTGGCTGGTATATTTGCAGGCATCTTGAATCTCAACGCTGCTGACCTTTTAGACCTGAGAAGTCTTTCTTACAAAGGACTGTTCTGCACCTCATAAGATGATTAACAACACCCCCAAACTCTCCTCTTCTGCTTACCCATTTGTGATATCCAAAAATGTCTTTTTAGATACTGCCAATGTCTCTAGCTGGTGGGTGTGGGAGGCAAAAATCATCCCTGGCTGAGAAACGCTGTGCTGCAATCTGCTTTTGCCTTTCTACCTTCAAGGTGTTTTCAAGAGAGCCAAAAACTTGAACACACACACACTCTCCTCTCCTAACTTAGCATATGGCAACTATGCCAGACTATTATGGACTGGGTAGACGTAATCTCATGCTCTTTACACATGACAGGGAGTGAGAGCACAAATGGCTTCTCCCTGAAAGGACTCACAGACACTGGCTAGTAGAGCCAACTCATGGGCAGTCTGGAGGCCCTGGGGTAGCTTACAGCATCATGTAATATCAAGCTTACCCTCTCCCCCAAAAAGAATATCTGATTCCCTTCAAATTTTAAGGATCAACCAAGAAACCGTTGCGTTACTCTTTGGGAATTATTGAAGTTAGAGATGATATTTATTTATTTTTCTTGGGGGAAGGGGAAGAGTCCTGCTATGTACTCCTGACTGGCCTGGAACTCACTATGTAGATCAGGCTGGCCTCTGACTGGCAGGAAATCCCCCTGTCCCTGCCTCCTGTGTGCTGGGATTGCAGGTGTACCCCGCCACACCAGGCTAGATATGGTGTTTGTATTAAAAGCTCCTCTAGCTCACACTAGGCATGAATGTGGTACCAGAGGAGAATGTTGAAAGCCGTGGGTTTGTTCAGAGGGTGTGAAAATCCTTGGCTCCCTTTTCTGAGTGTTGGAGTCTTCTCATCCCTTGAAGGCAGCAGTCTGATGCCCTTTTCCCTGAGAGGTTACCTTCTAGCCCATCCTGCCTTTGTTTATCCCGAATGGCAAAGATCCCAAGCCAGAGGGGCTGGGATTCCCATGCTTCTGGGACCATTCTCTGGGGATCGTGCCTCCCTAACTCAAGAAGATTAAGATGTAATTGGGGGAAGCAGCCGAGCAGCGAGATGAGCTAAGTGTTACAGTTTAGAGATAAATTATATCTGTTGGCTCAAGAGCAAAGGGATTTTAGTTTGAAATAGGTTTATAACGGACCCATAAATCATGCACTTTAAAAACAGAGATGTTAGGGAGCAGGATTGAGATTACTTCTTGGACACACTAGTCAATGCCTTTTAAATCATTATAAGGACAGAAGGGCCTCAGCCCTTTCCCCATTTTCCAGCCTTGTAACTTCTTTTCTTTGGAATTAAATAAGGCAACATTCATATTCATGTTCTGAGTTAAGCAATCTGGGACTTTTCTACTCTCTCCCCCACATTTTCAATGCAGTCCAGAATTCTGTCATGAGACTCAGAGCATCTTAAGTGGATACTGGATGGTAAACAGCTCAGACCCAGGCATGGGCTCCCTGTGTGGCTTCAGCCTGCATAAGTTAACCATCACAGCAGCTGTCACTAAAACAATGGCTCAGCGCACTGACAGCCACACAAGGGGCCCCATTCCAGGCCCGCGGCCTCTTGCTGACCCCCTTGCAAAGAGTCCTTATGGCATTTGTTTCTAATATGTCGTCCGTTTTGTAGCAGCTCCTGATCCAATCATGCCCAAGTACTCATTTAGAGAAGTCTCATAAACTGCCCGCCAGGTGGATTATTATCTTCATATCCACGTTATACACAAGCAGATCAAGGTGGCTTGGGGAACTTGCCCTAGGCCACAATAGCTAGTAAGTGACTGAGCTGGGATTTGAGCTCAGACCATCTCGCTTCAGAGTCTATGCTCCCGACCACTGTGCAAGGTTTAATGTGTGATTGCTTTGTGAAATCCATGCACAAAGCTGTGGAGCTGAAGGCAAGAAAGTGTGCTATTTCTCCATCCCCCCCCTCCCTCCCTCCCTCCCTTCCTCCCTCTCTCCCTCCCTCCCTCCCTCCCTCCCTCCCTTCCTCCCTCTCTCCTTCCCTCTCTTTCTTTTCTCCTACCTTCCTTTCTTTCTATTTTTTTTTAAAGACAGGCTTCCTCTGTGTAGCTTTGGAGCCTGTCTTGGCACTCACTCTGAAGACCAGGCTGGCCTTGAACTCACAGAGATCCACCTGCCTCTGCCTCCCAAGTGCTGGGATTAAAGGTGTGTGCTGTTTCTAAGGCCCTTCCTGTAAGGCCAATGTTGTGCAAAGCTATTATACAGAATAAACATTATTCTTCCTTCCAGCCTTTCTTCTCTACCCACCTCTTTGTCTTTCTTTTTGAGAGAGGGTCTCTTTCATCCTGTAGCTCAGGCTGGCATTGAACTTACTATGTTGCCTCTCAAATGCTGCCATTATAGGCATGTGCCACTGTGACCCGCTTATTCTTGCTTTCATTTTTATTATTTTATTTTTATTTGCGTGTGCATGTGTATGTGCACTGGCAACCAGATGCCCATGGAGGCAAGAAGAGGCTATTAGAGTTACAGGTAGCTGTGAACCACCTGGTGTGTGTCCTCTGCAAGAGCTGCGCACACTCATCTGGGAGGACACCTCTCTAGCCCCTTTCCTGGCTTTTTCATAGAGACAGACCATGAAGTCATAGCAACAGTATCCTCCACCGTCGCTGACTTTTTATCGTCTCCATTTTCCTGTGTCAAGAGCATCAACTAGTCATAGCCAGAGACTAAGAGCTGATGAGTTACTATGAGTAACTTCTCCCAGAGGGTATTTTAAAAGTCTAATACCTGGTGGAGCCGATGTTGGATTGGCTGATTTATGATTTATCCTGAGGAACTTCAGGACCTTGGCAACTGAGAGAAAATGGCAGTTTGGAAATAATTCGTATATAATAAGTGAATAAATGAGATGGGTTAAAACAGCTGTAATTGGTTAACCACATACAGTGTGGATTGGCAGTTGAGAGGGTTTCATGGCTTTCTCAGTGAGTAATGTCAGCAGATTTTATTGCTGTAGACTGGAGACAATACGTTAGGGTCTGGGGCCTGAGGCGTTGTCCCGCCTGGCTCTTCTCTATCCCTGTAACTAGCATTAGTAACATGAATTCCCTCCCAGAGAGGTACAGACAGAGCTGAGGGACCAGCCTTGCTTTTTGTGAGAGAAACCTAATCAGTAGCATCTAGATCATATGGCCACCAGCAGCCATTTCCTCCTTGAGGAATCCTCCAGAGTCAGACTTCATGTGACACACCAGTGTGTCTAGAAATTCCACTCTGCCCTGCGCTCAGCACACAGCATTGCATGGTTTGGCAGGGAGAGAGAACAGTCTCTTCAGGGTGATCCAGACCTCCAAATAGCCCACTTGGTGATCGTCAGAGGCCGTTAGACCGGGGCGAGGCTGCAGAGATTTTTATAGTGGGTTGCCATCTATCCCCTAAATGTTAGTGCAAAAACCTGTCCTGCCAAGGTCCCTAGGAAACCCTTTATGATTAGGAATGGGAGAGATGGGTTTACCTCAGGGACCCTTTGTCTGTCTGGATACTGACTGATTTCTTGCCTTTGGTGTTCCAGGGAATGGAAGGCCGGAGGGGACCCCAGGGTCCCTCGGTAAGTTTTCTTCTTTACTTCCTGTCCTCAGTGTTAGGGGATTGAGGATGTTTCTTCTGTGTAGATGGGACTGGCTAACTAGCGTTTGACAGGATGTTGTAAGGCTGTCCAGTCCTGACCACAGCCCCCAGTGACAAGTGGGTAGCACAAGCAACTATCCAGTCAGCTTCCTGAGAGGGGACAGGCCTGACTAAGGCACAGCCTCCCTCATAAAACACCTCCCGACAAACCAGCAGAGCACACGCAATCCCAGACGTCACACCTTTGATTCACAGTCATGCACATTGGAAAGCAGCAGGCAGAAAGTGAAATTCTCACTACTTCTTATCTTTTATCCACCTATTATTATTAGCTACATATTCCAGGCATTCCTTCCATGTTTTTCTTCTTTTAAACTTGTTTTTAATTAGTATGCAAAGTATTTGGTATCCCTATGGCATTTTCAAAGAAAATATGTGTCTTGGTTACTGTTCTGTTGCTATGACGAGACACCATAATCAAGGCAGCTTATGGAAGGAATCGTTTAATTGGAGACTTGTAAGCAAGTCTTAGAGTTTCAGGAGGTTGGTCCATGACCATTGTGGCATGGAGCATGGTTCTTGAGCAGGAGCTAAGAGTGTCATCCTGATCCTAAGGTGGCAGGTAGAGAGTGAGTGAGACCGGGCCTGGTGTGAACATACCTCAGAGCCCACCCCCAGTGACACACATCTTCCAACAAGATCACACCTCCTAATCCTTCCCAAACAGTTCCATAATGTGGGAACCAAGCATTCAAATATATGAGCATATGTGGGTCATTCTCACTGAAACTACCTACTACAGTTTGTTTGAGTCAATTGTTCTTTCTACCCTATCTTTATGAAAACTAGACACATGTTTGAGTTTATTCCTGACAGTTGGAAAAATTAGATCCTAGGCAGTGTAAAGGCAGATGAACAACATGATCTACAGGGGAACCTGCAGAGAAAAATATTAACACTAAAAATGTTTTTACATTAGGGGGAAGCAGGAGACCTGGGGCCTCAAGGTACACAGGGACCAGAAGGACTACAAGGCCCACAGGTATGCTGGGTATTTCATAACTGTAGGCAAATGGTGTGGAGCCATTCTGGTGGGAAGGAGGCAAGTAGCTCAGTATAGAAACACACAACAGAGGGGGAGAGAAGATGGCTCTGTGGTTAAGAGCACATAATACCTTGTCAAAGACTAGAGTTTAATGTCCAGCACCCAGGTGGAGTGTCTCACAACACACTATAGCTGCAGTTCCAAGGAATCTAATGCCCTCTTCTGGGCTCCCTGGGCACCCAAACTCAGTGCACAGACACACACACACATACATAATTAAAAATAAATATATTCAACTGGTAAAAGTTCAATCTGCAGCCATCACCTTGTGCATGGTTCCCATTGTGGGAGATGATTCTGATTTTTTATTTTGTTCATCAAATTTGCTCCACTACTTGCAGCTCATTAATGAGCCCTGAGGGGAAACTTGCGGCCTGTGCTCACCTTGCATTGTGCCCAGGTACTAGTAAGAATGAGTAATTAACAGCTCAATAAGATATTGTTATTATCGTTATTATTATAATACACTGGGTTGCCATCAGTACCCCAAATGCCAATAGGCTTCTCCCTTGTCCTCCTCCCTGCCTGGAAGAAGCCATATCATCCCCCTGAGGATGGCTTTGCCATACCTGCGTACTGAGTCACTATGGAGCACACTCTGTGATGAGCTTATTTTAAACACTGACTTGTCTGAAAGAGTCTATGTAGAAATGCCTATTTTAAGGCCTTTCAAGGGTCTCGTTTTTCTTCTAGAAAGTTCCAGGTTAAAACTAAACTAACTTAGATTTTAAGTATTTCTGAGGTCTAGTACATTCTCCAGGTTGAGTAACCATGGGATCAATCTAGATTTGCCCAGGTGTTTTGGGGCTGGTGTGGATGGCAGTCATTTCAGGTGCTCCGGGATCCTTTGACACTAGTGACTTGAGGCTCACTCAGTGACTTCCTGGCAAGCAAGGGCCATTTTACTTCTAATACATAAGAGACTACATAAGAGACTATGTGAGACCTACAGATAAAACATGGCAGAGAGAGAGAGAAACTTTGGGTCAGCTGGCAGAAGCCTGACACCAGGTGTTCTTTAGTGCCAACTTGACACAACCTGTGCCTGTATTTTACACATTGAGAAAGCACTTTGGTCCAGTGAATCATCAAATAGATATATTGTTTGGTTGTGTGGATCTCTGTAGGTTTATTTATTCCCCTTTTGATCTATTTTTATTTCTCCCTGTAGAAGAAGGATGAGACTCTTCTGCCCAGGCAGGGGATCCCTTAATAAGATCTGTGCCACTGTGTCTGGGCCTGTTCCCAGTTATTCTCCTAAAAAAGCCTTCTCTCAAATCAGTAAGGCTCCTTGGAGGGCAGACCATGGCTCTGCCTCCATGGGGGTCTTTCTGAGGCATCTACTGTAAGAGCGAGTTTCATTGACATTGCGTGTGTTTGTTGTTGTTGTTATCACAAAAAGGGGTCCAGTGGAAACCGAGGCGAGAAAGGAGAAAAAGGAAGCCAAGGGTACCAGGGACCTCAGGTGAGTGACTCAGACAGGTTGGGGACAATGACTCCCGACCTTTAGTTTGCTCTTACTGAAAAATGTCTTAGTGCGTCGCGTGTTTTATGTCATCCGTGAAAGGTTTGTTGCATTTTCTGAGCTACTACAGATACATTTTTAGCCTGGCTCAGATCCTTTATACCTCGCTGGCTCACTTCTCTCTCCTTCGGTGATTTTTTTTTAACTGTGAAAGCACAGACTCACTCCCTCGGCTCAAGGAAGATTTCTTAGACTTAAAATGCTACCAAATGATGAGCAGGTCCACTGCGAACGAACATTCCTCTCACACTTTAAGATTTTCTCTCTGCCACGTATCTGTCTCTCCACAGACCACAGGCATTTGACTGTACAAAGCTCTGTGCTTACACAGTGTTTGGTTCTTAAGCCCAGTTTTCAAATTCAGCATTTGAATGAGCTTCCCGATGAGGAATGAGGGTTTGGATGGTGGGAGGGGGTTGTATGGAGCACTTGATTCTATCAGTTCTTCAGAACTGCCAGGAAGAGCTCAGGATGCCCCTGTGTGCTCAACTGTATCTTCCTAGCAGGCTGGTGAAGGATGCTCAGGGCCTGACTTAGATTGAGAAATGAAATGTGCCCTGTACTCCATGATGGGCGTGCCCGTAGTTCTGTGGGATGTGCCTGTGGCAGAGACATGTTACAGGGAATTTCACCTCGCCCTTGGAAAGAGTGCCCACGGAGTCAAGGAAGCCTTTAGTCCCCCACCCCCTAAGGTCCCCTGTGGACCAGTGAATTCCTGGTGGATGCAGAGCCGAGGCCCGTTGCTTAGGTTACCCTCTCTCCCCTGGCTCACAGCCTTTTCTGTTAGGAGACCTTCAGGGGCAGTTGGGAACAATGTGAGTGCCTTGTTCCTACTGGGTTTGCAGGAACTGCCGCAGCAGAGACTTTTGCATCTCTCTTTCTCTTTACTTTCAGGGTTCTCCTGGGCCAGCAGGACCTAGAGGGAGCATTGGAAGACCTGGATTTTGGGGGAGAAAGGTAAACGTTATGTCTCATTGGTTTCAAATGCAGGGAACCAAAGGCAGCTACATTTCTTCCCTAACTGTATGAAAATTCTTCACGTGGTGACTTAACCCAAGCACCATGCTCAACCACCTGCATGCTGCCAGTGGGTTCTCTCCCATCTCTGAGTGGAGACTTCCTTACCATTCACCTGTCTCCAGGAAGCTGCCCCTATTACAAGGAGAGAGCTACCTGCCTATCACAAAGCACTGCTGAGAATCTCTTCAGTTCCCATATTCCCTGAGCAGTAATGTGTTTGTTGGCTGAGATGAGTGGATTGATCTGAACGTATTTTTGTGTTCCTCTTTCGGTCTCCCTCAGGCCCTCCATGGCTAAGGTAGCTGTGGTGGAGATGGGCAGAGTCAACAGCTGGCCTCATGTGTACCCCTCTCTTCTGTTTTCATCCTCCAGGCTCTGGGGTCTGTGTGGCTACAGAGGAGCCCTGCTGGGTTCACTGCCCTTTTGTCAAGGCCTCAGAATGCTTTCGTATTTGAGCCCAGGACCTAAGGGTTCTTTTTCTATGGAGTCCAGGAAGCTACATTGTCATTTTTCCATTGGGCAGTTCTTCAAACTTTCCTACTAACAAGACAGGGTGGGAGCGGTAGCTCAGTTGGTAAAGGGCTTGCTGTATTACATGGGACCTGAGTCCGATCATCTAGAATCCTGCAAAAAAAAAAAAAAAAACCCTGCCAATCCTGGCACAGAGATGCTACCCAGCCAATCTGGCTGAATTTCCAGGTTCCCTGAGAGAGCCTATCTTACAAAATAAAGTTGAGAGCGGCTGGGAAAGGCACCTGATGCTGACCTCTGTGCTCACACACATGCACACACGTGTGCACCAGTTCTGAACCTACATATACACATCAACAAGAAAAAAAATCCAAACTCAAATGGAAGAGTGCTAACAAGCGGTGGTATGAGAAGTGTTAGCCGACGTGACTGTGGCAGTCATTTTGATATATTCACATGGACACATGCTATCTTATTGTATACCTTCAGCTTACTTACAGCGTTATTTGGCCATCAACCCTGGGCCAGGGGAAGAAGCTTATAAAGCCTGTTGCATTTTCCCTATTTCATCCCAAGGTTTCTTGGCTCAGATCTTTCATGTCCCCTCCTCTCCCTCCCCTTCTCTAGAGTTGGTCCCTCCCCTCTCCCTGAGTCACTCTTAGGCTTCCTTGCCCCTTCCTCAGTCTACACAATGTTCTTTGGGCCTAGCTTCTTTGTCTCTCATTAGGAAGCCTCCCCGGACCCTCAGGTCTCTCCGCTGCTCTCAAAGCAGCCTGAGCTTCAACACACAGGGTTACAATTGTCCGTCTTGTTCTTTCTCTTTCTAACCACCCTGTGCTTAGTGAGGGCAGGACTACCTTTGTCGTATGGGGTCATTCATTGTTCCAGGGCAATAAGCAATTATTGTGTGAGTAAATACGTCAGCAAATGAGTCAGCTTTCCTGGAGTGAGCTTTCTGCCTTTCCTTTCTCTTCAGTCTTTTGACTAAGAAAGCAGGGGACATTGTGGTATGTGTACACACTGGAATACTCTACAGCCTTAAAAAGTCCTCAGAGCTCAGCCCTGGGCAGTGCTGGGTACGTTCTGGTATCCTCTGGGTAGACTGGAGTATGTCTTCCACCCTAGCCCTTCTGAGTGCTGGCTTCTCACTGAGGACCTTGTGTCCCTTGATTTAGAGGACAGAACTGCCTGTAGCTTGTTTGACTCGCTGACCTGGATGTTTTCTCTCCTCTTTTCCTAGGGGGAGCTCGGAGTTCCTGGAGGCCCCGGACCAGCTGGGCCCCCTGGACAGCGAGGAGAACAGGTATGAGCTTTCTGGACTTGGCACTGGGGCAAGGGAAACGGGGACATTCAGCACCTGGGGTAGGAAGATGTTAGGCTGTTCTCCATCTGTGGCTGCCTTGCTGTGCACCTGGCCTTTTTGTTGCGAGTGTGTGTGTGTGTGTGTGTGTGTGTGTGTGTAGGGGTGGTTAGAGGAGATGAGGTGAAGGCAGAGAGAATATCAGGTAAGTGAGAACAGGGAGTTTCAAAACTTTAACAACTGGCATGGCTGTGTCTGTCCATTTTGGTTGAGAAACAAAACAGCCCATCTTTCTCTCCCCTTGTAAAACCCTAGGGTGATGAGAAGCAGAGGAACAGGCCAAGAAACGGCCACAGGTTGTAAAGACTGGCACTCAGAACTAGCTGCTCTACTGAACCAAAATCTGAGTATGGTAACAGCCAATAGAGGGAGAGTTATTCTATGCTAGTTATGAAATTGTATGTAGCTATTAAATGGAAGAAAATTTACCAAGTATAGCCAAGAAATTAGGTCAACCTAAGTACCTATCTGTGGATGAATGGGTAAAAACACTGTGGTGTGTCTATCTGATGGAATACTATTCAGGCTTAAAAATAAAACAGAAATCCTGCTATAAATGATAACATGGTTGAACATGTAGGAGGTTACATAAACTAAAAGGCTACGTGAGACCCCATTTCAAAACAAAAAAGGGCCCATCTGTTTGTGATTCGGTTTGAAAACACAAATACTCAAAAATAGAAAGTGTGAGAGCCAAAGTTACATTTTTAAGTTTTAATTACTATGCCTTGGAGATCCATGAAACCAGAATGCCTCTGGGCTACAAGCCCCTTGCCTGAGGGCAGACAGTTCCTGCAATGCTGGAGGTTGTTGTTTCTGGGAGATAACAAGTCACAGGCCTTCAATCCCCTAAACAAGTTTGTTTGACTCACCTGCCCTGGATGGGCTTGGTCACGTGTGGGCAGGAGGTGCAGATTGGACCTGATGGAAAATTCCATGAATTATGGGTTTTCTTTCTTAAGCGCTTGTCGTACTTAATTCTGGGCCATTTCCTGAGAACCTGGGTACAGACCTGGCTAGAGTCCATCCACCGGGCCGGTATTTAATTAAAGCTTGCTTCAAATTTGACTTTAAACAGTGGTCTTATTCTTGATCGGTGGGATTTACAAAAGAAAAGGGGGAATTTAAGTTTCGTAGGCCTGAAGATGGGAAGCCTGGAAGGAAGCGTTACCACATTTGGGCATTTTGAGATGCTCACCCTTAGCATCCTAGACCGAGCACAGAGAAAAACTGCATAGCTCAGTTTCCCCTCCTGCCAGCAACTCTTTCCCAGGCCTTGTGTTCTCTCAAGGGCTCTTCAGTAGTTTCAAAATATCCATGAAAGGGGCCGCTTTCACCCCCCTTCCCAGTGTAGCCTCAGTGAATAAGTCTCCTTATTCTTGCTATTAATCTGTCTCTTTTAATTGGCTTGTTGAGGACCAGACATGGAACTCGGCTCAGACACAGGCTGTGCTTTCGACAGATCTCTTATTATTAAATATTTAATCTATTTCTGTTTTCTTTGCTGTCGTAGATAACACACCAATGATTCTTTTGGAAGAGTTTGGGGTCTGGGGTCTGGGGTCTGGGGATAGAATCCTGGTTTTCATGTGTGTTCAGGACTCTACCACTGAGCTACGTTCCTAGTGCCATAATTAATGTCTGTATAGAAAGTTCTAGAATTTTCATAGCTAGATCAGATAAGTACATATTTAATTAGGGCTTTAAAATATATTTTCAAACACTTGTAGAAAGATTCAAACACTATATGGACCCATGAATTATGTGTAGGAGCCTGGCTATTTTAGAGACTCCACACCAACAATGGCTATTGTAAGTTTTTCCTCTTTACCATCACTGAAAAATGGTAACTCATTAATTGTTTCAAATTCAGGTTTTTGGTTACCAATGAGAATGAACTTATTTCCCCACTAACATCTTGCTGGAGTCTGGCTCCAGCAGGGGCTCAGGTCCCAGAGAGGAGGTGTGGAGCTGTTGGGAGAAGGAGACTGAGGTGTCCTGAGGGTGGATCAGGATGGCTGCTGCCTTACTGAGAAAAGGCCGCACCTGTCAATACTCTACAACTGCACAGTAGTTCAGCCGCAGCAAGACTGAAGGCACAGGCTTTATCCCAGCTTTTTTCCCGAGGCAAAAAAGCCGTAAGGTCAGCAAGAATCTAAATGCCTACTGTCCTCCAAAGTGCAGCAACCCCACCAGGAGCCCTCTTCCGCTACCTCCTGCACAGTCTCAGCCTCCCTGGTCAGGAGCTATCAGACTCAGAGTCCTGAGAAACGACTCCTAAGAGCAGTTTTCGTTCCTCAGGGGACAGGATGCAGTGCTTGCCCCATGTAGCATCATCAGCACTGAGGTGTTCGCTAGTTGCTGCCTCTGTGTCTTAGTCTTTCAATACGGCCTGCTCCCCTCATAGGTTCCCAAAAGGGAGGGTCCTGATAGCTCATTCTTTTTCCTTATACCATGCCATTCTGAGTCCCCTATACTTGTTAACTAAACTGCTGTCCTTAATGGCCTCAGGCTCTGGATTTGAGCCCTTTGTTTCCCTTGCTAGTGTGCGTTCATCCTTGGGACCAGGTGTGTCCCATCAGTAAATCTTTAACTTCTCTAGTCTTGGTGTATTGGGGGGTAAAGGGAAATAGGGGGGACAGAGGGTTTGAGGTCTGAGGGGAAGGGGTAGGAGGGGGGCAGGAGTGTACACAATAGGGATTCTTGTGTGTGGTTATCATGCTGTGTGGCTCCATGGTGGTGGGGATTTTTTCCAAAGAATGATTTTGCTTAAAGAGCCTGCTGTTGTGTAAATCCTCATTCTCCACAGAAGGCTGCACAAAATTTCCAAAGGAAAAGGCATAAGGGAACTCCCATAACACGCAGTTGAGAATCATTAATAATGAAAGTAAAAGGGTGCTGGAGAATTGTGATCTGCAAATGTCAAAATGCTGGAACTTTGTCAAGCAGCCATGGTCACCATGCAGTCCATGCCAACATCTATTGGCCATTTGTAACTCTTCTTAAAAAAAGATTTATTTTAATTTTATATATTAGTGTGAGTGTCTGCATGTATGTCTGTACCCCATGTGCATGCCTGGTCCCTGCGGAGGTCAGAAGGCATCCCATCTCTGGAACTGGAGTTAAAGATGGTTGTGAGCCACCATATGAATACTGGGAATCAAACCCAGGTCCTTTGCAAGAGCAGCCAGTGCTCTTAACCACTGAGCCACTTCTCCAGCCCTATTTATGTCTTTGGGTAAATTCCCCAGTCATATTTCTTTGGGATCAACTCTTAATTTTTCAAGTACGAAGCTGGTGAATGTCCAGATTCAGCACGGCTGTGCTTCTGCCTCCTGCAGTGGCTGTAGAGTGGAGCTGTCCAAAAAAGTAAGAGGGTTCGCAGCGGGAAGTGAGAGGGCTGGGCTGAGGCTCAGAGGTAGGACCTTTGCCTAGCATACATGAGGCTCTGGGTTCAATCCCCAGGATAGGGGGGAAAAGATAACAGAAAGTGAGACCCCCTCCTCTCTGCCATCCGTAACTCTTGTTTCCTAACACCACATCTTCCCATGGAGACGACTTTGGAGAAACTGAAATTTACCTATTGCTTACAGGGAGATCATGGCATCCCAGGCTATGGCCAGACAGGACAAAAAGGAGTTAAGGTAAGTATGCAAAACAATTATTTTCTCAATTGATAAATCAAACTTAAATACACTGAGAAGAAATGATGGTGGAGGGGGAGTGGCCTGTTGACTTACATACATTCTCTGCTGACAATTACAGGGCCCAACAGGATTCCCTGGGGATCCAGGGCAGAAGGTGAGGTGCATAAGAATTTCTTTGTTTGCCATTGCTATGGTCTTCTCGAGAAATGAGATGAACCACAGGTCTGAGTATAGGGGGAGGTGGGGAGGAGTGGGATGCTGCTCAGCGGCTTCCTCTGGGCTTCACTAGGAAAGGATGGCTTAGCCCCGTGAGTCTTTATATTGGATAAGATCACATCCTACCCTTTGTTGCCTGGTGTTCCATCTATTTCCATCCCAACGCTCCTATCTCTACCTTGAACCTTTAACTTTCTGGCAGCCTCTCTGGATTAGTTCTCTGGCTTGGTGATCTCATTCACCAACTTAGTTATTGTTATTAATCCAGCATGATTTTGATTTTGGTTCCTCTCACACGAGAATTCCACCATTCTCCTCTGTGGTCTCCTGTTTTCATCTTCTGTCAGTCGACCCCAAATATCATGACCACAAGATATTTTACCCCCGAAGTATAGTCTAATTGTCCTGGAGAAGTCCCACAAAAGAGCACCATATACGTATGCAGTCGGTAAGAGGGTTTATTATCCCAGCATGCTAGGGTGTTGCCACATACAAAGACAAGATGGCAAAAGACCCTAAGAAGGACGGGATTTAAGCACAGCGGAAGGGGTGGTCCTACGGCAGTTATTTTAGATATGATTGGCTTAAGCAAGTGTAATCATATTAACGCATTCTAATTGGCCAGGGCTAGCCAGAGGCTGGTCAGGACTACAGTTTTCCATTTTGGAACAGGCTTGGACAAGTCCCAGGCTTTGTCTTTGAGCTGCTGTCTGTAGCTCAAGCCTAGCCTGGTACTGCAGGTACCAGGCCTTCTCCTTGTTGGGGCTCTTGGGGATTGTTCTTTGTTCATGACTCTTTCAGTAACTGCCTGGTTAGAAACCGAAACTGAGGCCTGATCTCTGAGAGAGGACCAAGCAGTCTGTTATGGTGTCTGCTTGATCTTCTCACTAATTATAGTGTCTTTTTGATTTAACATCTTTCAAATTCCTCATTGTCTATTAGATAATCTGTCTGCGTACTGTAGAGCCAGACATGCCTGTAATTCAACAGGAGCCGCCCTCCGTACATCTGTGTATACTAGGGCTCTGTACTCCGATTTCCCAAACCCTAGACTGGATCTGCCCCAATCAAGATAAGAAGTCTGGGTTTAAAGTGGAATATCTAATGAACCAACTCCATGAGAACAGGCAATGTTCAGAACATCTGAAAGTGTTCTTCGCTGATGGACTACCTGGGCAGACGAGAGTTTAGAAAGAGATGACACAAATAACTCTCAGAAGAAGGGTTCTCATTACAGAGGATCAATTTTCTGATTTATTAACAAAGGGAGAAATATAACAACTTATTGATTGATATGAAATGAACATATTAATAAATAACTACTACCAAAGTCAGATTGATTTTCTTTAAATGAACCTTTGTGGTTTTGATTTATTTTTACATCTTAAGTTCTTTTTTCTTTTTTCTTAGTTCTTAGAGAATTTTTTATAGTATATCTTGATAATATTTATCCCTCCTCCAATGTCTTATAAATCCATTCCCCTTTCATACCCACCAAACTTTGCCCCCTCCCCCATTTAAAAATCCCATCAAGTACAGTCTGTGCTGTCCAGTACATACATATAATATGTATATCATATACATATATAATATATACATATAAATGTATATATACATACACATATACATATATACATATATAATATAATATATAGAAGAGTATTATATATATGTATAACTTGGATGGTGGCCTTCCAGTGGAGCAGGGTCAGCCTACCTCCAGTGACACCAGTAGAAAAATAGGACCCTCTGCCTCTCAAAAGCTATTCATTGCCAATAGCTCCTTAGCTAGAGGTGGGACTTCCTGTCTACTCTATGCTGTGGTTCTGTTCTGGTGTGAGTTTGAGCAAGTCTAGTGCATGCTGTCACAACTTTTAAATATATTCTTAAACTTAAAACATGTAGTGTATTTGCAGAGGGAAGGGTGTTGCCACAGGAGTGGTAGCATTACAGATGTGCACCACTACATCTGGCTTATTTTAACATGGATTCCAAGTGAGTGAGCTCAGGTCCTCAGTCTTTTGCCAGTAGAACTTTTACCAGCTGTGACATCTCCTTACTCCAAGATTATTTTTTTTAACCTTTAACTTTTTTAGAAGTAACTCATAGAACTAGGAATTTATTTATTCCTTAATACTTTAGTTAGCCAATACTTCATGTTTTCTAGTATATGCTCTGGTTGTTTTTAGCTACTGGATGATTATTAAATTGATATTTATGTACAAATACTTGAGTTATTAGAGTATTGAAAATAGTCTTAAGAATATCTAACTGACCAGTTATATCTGACCAATTGTTTAGATCTGAGTTCATGTCAAGATTCATTTATTGCTGTATTAGCCTTCATTATATAATGATTACAAGATCAGTTTAAATATTGATCGGAGAGAATTTTTCCATTCTTTCATAGCAAAGATTTTAATATCTTGATCTGTCTGAATCAGGGTGACTCTGGAGATCCTGGAAGTCCTGGGGGACCTGGACCCAAAGGATTCAAGGGACTGACTGTAAGTGGCCTATCATTCCAGGTGGAATAAATATTTTTTTCTTTTATAGACCCCAGCTTTCTTACTGTGATAGTAAATGTGGATTGTTGATTCATTCCAAGAGCTTCTTGAAAGCCACTAGCTAGTCAGTGACCTTTGGCACACCCTCTTAGGGCCTCTATTTCCAGAATATCAGAACTGAACCTACTGGCACACAGGGTCACTTCTGGCTTTGAAACTCTATGGTTCTGTGATTTTTTAGCTCTACATGGATCCTAGGGTGGTTGGTTGTTGGAGAAATACTAGTGCATTGCAGCCTTTTGGGATTGAAACTGATGTCTTCCTGAGCTCCAGGGGCTGCCTGATGATGCCATTGTCCACAAGGATGGATTATTGTTTTAAGAAGGATACTGAAGTGTTCTGATTAGTGATACAGAGTAGAAGACTGTGTACAAATGGCTGAGACTTGCATTCTTTTAAAGTCTGAGTGCAAGGTCCCTGTCACTCTGGGTGTGGAAGAGATGTACTTCAACAGGCTCTTGGCATTAGGCTGCATATCGTTTGCTAATATATATCCATCACTTTGCATTTGGGGAGCAAACATAGTCCACTCATGTACCATCTTGTATGTGGGAAGTCATTTTCATTATTTGATTTCAAACTATTTATTTTTATTTTATTGAAAATAGATTTTTTTATATAATATATCCTGATTACACTTTCTTCTCCCTCCACTCCTCCCAATTCCTTCCCACATCCTCCCCATCCAGATCCACCCTCTTTCTGTCTCTCATTAGAAAATAAACAGGCTTCTAAGGGAATATAATATCATGCAATAAAACAAACACATTGGAAAATGGCAAAACAAACACATATATTTATTTATTCTTATTTTATGTGTATGAGTGTTTATGTGTATGTGTGTATGTGTGCATTGTGTGTGCCTGGTGTCTTTGGAGGACCAAAGAGGGCACTGGATCCTTTGGAACTGGAATTACAGATAGGTGTGAGAGACCACGCTGGTTCCAGGAATGAAACCTAGCAACTGCTCTTAACCTCAGAGTCATCTTTCCAGCCCTTATCATTTGATCTTTATAGATAAAGGTTTTTGCAAAATCTTTGTGTGTCTTTTTTTTAAGCATCAATCCAGTTTATGACTAATGTAGATTTAAGTTACAGCCAGCATCAGAGCACTGTATGCCACTAAATAAAGGGGACAAGGGGGAAGTGGATGTTCACCAATGATTAACAGTTGAGGGCTTGTGTTACTAGCAAGGAATTTCCCTGATTTGAATAAGCTGCTATCTTTTATTTTTTAACTAAATTATTATTAATTATCACCATTGTTATTTATGCTGCTGAGGGTAGAACTCAGAGATTTCAGGCAAGTACTCTGACAGAGATACATGCTTCCGTCCAGTTGTTCTTCTAATAACAACTTTTGAGAAATATAACATCTCATTTAATCTCAGAAATCTCAGAGCTAGAGAGATGGCTCAGTGGTTAAGAGCACTGGCTGCTCTTGCAGAGGATCTGGGTTCAATTCTCAGCACCTGTATGATGGTTCACAACTATCTGTAACTACAGTTCTAGGGGATCCAATGCCACCTTGCCTCTGTGGACACTATATGCACACAGTCTCTGTCTACAGATTCAGGCAAGATGCCGCCACATGTAAAATAAAAAGAAATTTATTTTTATTAGCCTCCACGCAAGAAAATGTAGAAACTACACTTATGTGTTCCTGTTTTCAGCTCTCTCAAGGCTTGAAAGGTGAGACTGGAAGACCAGGGTCTCAAGGCCCTCCTGGACCAAGAGTGAGTATATGTGGGAACTGACCGATGTGCAGTGGTTTCTGGTATACCCAATGGAGAGGATGCAGAACTTCAAGACAGAAGCACTGGGCTTGAGAAGCCAATCACTGTGTTTCTTAGTCTATTGTTAAGATGAAGATGACATGTCCCTGCCCTAGCTGAAAATGTGGCTGTGGGGATCGGACAACCAAGAGCAAACACTGGGAACTGTTAAGTGCAATGTAGATATTCACGGTTACCGTGATTTATCACCGAAACCTTTGGAATAGGCATGGGCTTGCCTGTTTCACAGAGGTCTCTTGACGAAGGTATAGCACGCAAAGCAGACTGGCAGGTAGAATTTGCCGGAACCGCTCTTGCTGCCTTTTTAGTCTTTATTTGGACTCTAGAGTGATTTGGAAATGTAACCACCATTCTGGTTCCATTACAAGGGAAATGTCATCTCTGAAGCATCCCCAGGCAGAGCCAAGCCTGCCTCCTCCCCACGTAGACCTACATCTGTTCTACTGCTTCTCATGTGGTTGATGAGTCAATGTCTCTCCCCTCTCAAGCAGAGTCAGGGCAGAACTAAATACCCCAGCACCTGCTACGTGGAGGGAACCCAGACAGCACTGTAAAGAGTGCATGAAACACTTGTCTTGTTTTAGGCACTGAAGAATTCTTGAACTTGGGATCTAGCAAAGCAAAGCTTGCAGATGGTTTCTTGGTCAAATGACTCCACAGGAGAATAAAATAATTATTTGTAAAGGATACTCCACTATAAGCATTATGGCATGTAGGGGAACAGCTGATCTGTGGGCTAGTCTTCTCTACTCCAGATTCATCTCTTTCCAAGTCCTGGGGTTGTAATGAAGGTGTGCCATATCATCTTCAGTCTTGTGCTTGGCTCAACTTGTCTGAGTTTGGGTGTGGCCTTTGTCTCGGGTTCTTGGTTCTTAGCTTTTGTCAAGAACTTGCTTGGAGTTACTCTTAACATTTATCTTAGTGTGTGTTTGTATGTGTATGTGTGTCTGTCTGTCTATCTGTTTGAGTGAGTGTATGTCTGTGTACCATGTGCATGCAGGAGACTATGGAGGTCAGAAGAGGCCTTGGATACTCCAGAACTGAAGTTACACATGGGTGCTGGGAACTGAACCTGGGTCCTCGGCAAGAGCAAGTGCTCCTAACCTCTGTGTCACCTCTCCAGCTCCTGGAGTCACTCTTAAGCTCTCTCTTTCAGGGTAAACTCTGCCTACTTCTGACCGTCTGCAAAATGTAGCTCCTACTTTCCATATCACCCCAAGCCTATTTCTCTGTGTGAGTGACCGTGCAGTCTTTCCTGTTTTCTGTCCTAATTTGAAAGGCGGCCAAGACTCTAAGACTCTTAGTGATTTCTTCACTGGGTAGAATCAAATTCAGCACATAGCTCTAGTTAAATCAGAAGCATACCACAGGCCACCTCAGCATTCATGGGACATTGAACTGCTATTGGATGGTTAAATAAATGTATTGCTAAATAGATGATGGATGGTTGATGGACAGTTGATGGATAGATGATGGATGGTTGATGGATGGGTGATGGATAGATGATGGATGGTTGATGGACAGTTGATGGATAGATGATGGATGGTTGATGGACAGGTGATGGATAGATGATGGACGGGTGATGGATAGATGATGGATGGTTGATGAACGGGTGATAGATAGATGATAGATGGTTGATGGACAAGTGATGGATAGATGATGGATGGTTGATGGACAGGTGATGGATAGATGATGGATGGTTGATGGACGGGTGATGGATAGATGATGGATGGTTGATAGACGGGTGATGGATAGGTCATGGATGGTCAGACAGGTAACTCGGTTGTCATTTAGAACAGAAGTTGGCTATACTGACATTTCTGGTTAAGTATCTGGGAGGGGCAAGTGCCCAAGGGAATGCTTGAGTTTGAGTATGTAGTGCATTTTTTTCCTGAAATGAACGTTCTAGTAAATACATTAAAAACCATGGTCAATGAGGAGCCTGATCCTGGGAAGAAGAAGCAAGAGAAGCAAAGGGGAAAAACTCAAATGGAAAAGAACCAGGGCTGATGTCTTTCCAGAAACCACCTCTGCTTGATCTCACCTAAGCTGCTGGTTTCTTTCTTTTTATTTATGAGATTCCATCATAATTGCATTTCTTCTTCCTTTTCCTTTCTTTATATCCTCCCATGTTGTTGAAGGCTGCTTGTTCATTTCCCGCCACCCTGACCCGAAATAACGACACAGAAACTATATTATTTGCAATATTGTTTGGCCAATAGCTTAAGGATATTTCTGGCTAACACTTAAATCTTAAATTAACACATTTCTATTAATCTGTGTATCGCTACATGGCTGTGACTTACTGGCAAGGTTCCGGTGGGCTCCAGCCTCCTGCAGGTGGCTACATGGCATCTCCTTGATTCCTCTCTGTATATATTTCTTCCAGCCTGGCTATATTCTGTTAAGCCATTGGCCTAAAGCAACTTTATTCATTAACCGATAAAAGCAACACATATACAGAAGGACTTCCCATACCACCCCCATATATTCCTCCTCATTCTCCTTCAAATTTATGATCTCTAGGTTCTGTAATTATTATTGCACATATAAATGTATATATTCCTAATGTATATTATTACATATATTAAATGAATATATATTCCTAATATATACAATATACATATATGCACATGCATATATACAATACATGTACATATATACTTAAATATAACCTATTCAGTCTGTATAATGTTACTTATATGCATGTTTTGGGGGCTGACTATTTAGCATTGGACAGCCATTTAGTGTTCTTTCCCTGGGGAAAACTGCCTTTCCCACTCCCAACTTTCTTCAGTTGTTTATGATTCTCTAGTCGGGTTGAGGCCACATGGGCTTTACCCCATTCACTTTAGTATTCTATTAGTTTCACCCTGTTCCATCATACTTGGGCAGACGTATTGGTGAGACTTTATGGGTGTATCTTCTGACATTACAAAGAGAAGTAATCTCATAGTAAATCCCCTCCCCAGCTATTTATATTCCTTTGTTCCTCAGTCTTGTGTCATTTTGCATGTATGCTCTTCTTTTGTATAAATTTTACCTGCTATGCAATTGCCTTTGGTTTTTTTTTTATATATACTGAGGCTTATTGCCTTTTGCATTTTAAGCATCTTGATTTGTAAGATAATCTACCTCTGCATGCTCAATACATTCATCTCCTTTGTTCTACCCTGTGGGGAAAGTCTGCTGTGTATAATTAGGAAACAAAGGAAAAATATAATTAAAAAAGACTCCTTTAGGAAAATCTCTTCTAGGGATTGCAGTTTTGTTTTGTTTTTTGAGACAGGGTTTCTCTGTGTCACAGTCCTAACTGTTCTGGAGCTAGCTCTTGTAGACCAGGCTGACCTCGAACTCACAGAGATCTGCCTGCCTCGCCTCTCGAGTGCTGGGAATAAAAACATGTGCTACCACTGCCCGGCAGGATTTCAGTTTTAATACAAATGAAAATAATAAACACCCTTGATAGGAGTGGAATAAGTAATTGACCTACCAGATAGCATGGTACCTAACCACCTTCTGTCATTTTTACCTCCAATAAAGGAAGAGGTGTTTACAGTTTTTAAATTTTCTTATTAAAAACCATAGTTCACAAATAATAACTTGCTCTTTTCCCCCTTAGGGTCCTAAAGGCACAGCAGGGCAGCCTACGTATTCTGTATGTATCTCTTTATTCTTGAAAACAAGCAGAGCCATTACTGTTCATTGGGAGTTAATCACATCCCTCAGAGGGTCACTGCACTCACGTTTGCTCTCTCGCTTTTAAACTTTGCAGCACTGTGATCTGATCCAGTTCCTGCGGAGCCACAGTCGTGAGTATCTGGGTATTACAGTCAAAAACATTAGTGGTTGGCGGGGACACTGGGGACTGAGTGTGGAGTGGATCTGTGGAATCAGGAGACTGGCCTCTGGTGAGGAGCCTCTGTTGTAGGATTGCCTTGGGATTGGAGGGACATCTCACAGTCAAAGCTGAAGAAAGAGCATAAGCTCACAGGCTCATAAGGTGTTTGTTTATTTATTTTTAAAAAGAAAACAAACTATCTTTTTTCATTATACATACCAATCCAAGTTCCCACTCCCTCCCCTCCTTCCATTCCCTCCTCTTACCCACCCCCCCCCCCCAATCCACTCCTCAGAGAGGGTAAGGCACATTGCTTTGGGGAGGATCCAAGGCCCTCCCTATTATATCTGTATCCATCCAAAGAGAATGTGTCCCTAAAAAGCCAGCACAAGCAGTAGGAATAAATCCTGGTACCACTGCCAGTGGCCCCTCAGTCTGCCCCAGCCATGCAACTGATACCCACATTCAGAGGAACTAGTTTGGTTCTGTTTGTTCCTTCCCAGCTGGAGCTGGTGAGTTCCCATTAGCTCGGGTAGACTATTTCAGTGGGTGAACCCATCATGGTCTTGACTTCTTTGCTCATATTCTCACTCCGCCCGCTTTTCAACTAGACTTGGGAGCTCAGCCCAGTGCTCTACTGTGGGTCTCTGGCTCTGTTTCTGTCAGTTGCTAGATGAAGATTCTATGATGATATTTAAGATATTTATCAGTCTGACTACAGGGCAAGGCCAGTTTGGGTGCCCTCTCCTCTGTTGCTTGGGGTCTCAGCTGGGGTCATCCTTGTAGATTCCTGGGAATTTCTCTAGAGCCAGGTTTCTCACTAGCCCCATAATGGTTCCCTCAATCAAGATATCTCTTTCCTTGCTCTCATCTCTGTCCTTCCTCTATCTCGACTATCCTGTTCCCTCAAGTTCTCCTTGCCCCCTCCCCTTTTCTCCTACTCTTCCCCTTCCATCCTCCCTTCTCCCCCCACCCCTATGTTCCCAAATTTGGCAGGTGATCTTGTCTATTTTGACTTTCCAGGTGGATCTATATATGTTTTTCTTAAGGTTCACCTTGTTACTTAGCGTCTCTAGAATCATGAACTATAGGCTCAATATCCTTTGTTTATAGCTTGTATCCACTTATGAGTGATACATACCATGTTCATCATTTTGGGTCTGAGTTACCTCACTCAGGATAGTGTTTTCTAGTTCCATTCATTTGCATGCAAATTTCAAGATGTCATTGTTTTTTACTGCTGAGTAGTACTCTAATGTGTAAATGTGCCACATTTTCTTTATCCATTCTTCAGTTGAGGGGCATCTAGGTTGTTTCCAGGTTCTAGCTATTACAGATAATGCTGCTATAAATATAGATTAGACATCAAAATTCCAAATAACCCAATTAAAAAATGAGGGTACAGAACTAAACAGAGAATTCTCAACAGAAGAATCTCAAATGGCTGAAAGACACTTAAGGAAATGTTCAACATCTTAGCCATCAGGGAAATGCAAATCAAAACAACTCTGAGATACCATCTTACACCTGTCAGAATAGCTAAGATCAAAACCACCAATGATAGATAGCTTATGCTGGAGAGGATGTGAAATAAGAGGAAGACCTGTCCATTGCTGGTGGGAATGCAAACTTGTGCAACCACTTTGGAAATCAGCATGGCAGTTTCTCAGAAAATTGGGAATCAACCTACCTCTGGATCCAGCAATACCACTCTGGGCATATACCCAAAAGATGCTCAATCATACTACAAAGACATTGGCTCACAAGGTGTTATGCAATTAGGAAGAGACAATATGCTTATTGGAGATAAGACCAGCTCAGGGGCTCATGAAGTAGCTCCATTATTGATATGACAACAATAAGCAAAATGATGGGGGGCAAAATACTCAAGGGATGGACCCTGGGATGTAGATTTAGTTGATTAATTACTTAATTATTTAGATATTGGAGTCACTCAGGTGTGGATGGTCCATGACACCACAGAAATAATGATGCCCCCGAGGCTGTGAAACTAGAGAGACAGAGCTGAAGGGATGAATTCATGAAGGTGAGAATGGAGAAAGGTCAAGGTGCACAGAATGGAGTCCCAGTTCTTTGAAAAAGGAAGTTGTCAGAGAGGAAGATCCGAGGTGTTGGGTAAGAGCACTGGTGTAAAAGCATGAGGACCTGAGTTCGGATCCCCGGCATCCAATAAACCACAGCTAGGCACTTTGTTGTGCACATAACAGGCACACACCACAGTTGTGAACATCTGTAACTCCAGCACTAGGGGTGTTAGAGAAAGAGGATCAAAGAGCTTGATGCTGGCCGCCAGCCTGAAAAAAAAAAGTGAGTTCTAGGTTCATTAAGAAGACTCATTCCCAAAGAAAAAAGATAAGGTAGAAATCAATAAGAGAATATTTCTCCCTACTCGACTCCCCCCACCAGCTTCTGCATGTACATGGGTGAGTGTCCCTGCACATATGCATGTGTGCATGCATGTAGGAGGTCAGGAGGAAGGGTTAGTATGAAAGACCTTAAGAGCTAGAAGTCTCTTCAGCACAGGAGAGGAGGCAAAGGAGCAGTGGTGGAGCAATTAGTTTTTCTAGACATTGCCGGCTCCCCAGGGAGACCCGGGATGAGAGGAGGAGGTTGTTCCTACAGAGTTTGAGATTTGGAGAGAGAAGTTTTCCAAGCATTGACTAAAAGTAGTCAGCCTGAAATGAGCTGGAGAAAGGGTAGGTGGGTTGCATAATCTGGTACAGAGAGTGGGTTAGCACTGAGCTTCCACTTATAGAATGGAGATTAAAGTTGGGTGGCAGGCCTTTGTGGCTTGCTATAAGGCATCACCAAGGCTATGATGAGGTTGGACCCTGGTCTCGCATCTGTGTATCCCCTGTCCTGCACCAGCTCTCTTTCACCTAGGGACTAGTACCATGTTCTAAATGGGCAGCTGGGACTCTCTCCTGAGGATAAAATTAATTTAGGAATATGGGGCAGGGGAATGATTAATTATAGAACAGGAGGCTGCAAATGGTTAGTGCTTTGAGGGGAGCCATAGAAAGAGAATTCGAGGAAAATAAATAAACACACTAAGCAAAAGGGAAGTGATTTCTCCCAAAGTCACCCCACTTTGTAGACTCAAACCTAGCTTGTCTCACAAAGTCAATACATGGAAAGATGTTTTCAGCCTTGGGATAGGGAGGAGGTTGTAGGTTACATGTGCTGCTTGATGGCTGTAGGGATCTCAGTGACCACAGGATTAAGATAAACACTGGGTGGTAGGAGGGTTGCCATGAGGGCTTGTGTACCATGGACATTGGTTTGTTGCCAGTGTTAATGGACTTAAAACAAAAAAAGAGGAAGATTGGGATGATTCATTTGCTTCCCAGGAGAAGACTATCAGGCCTGGGCTTTCTTAAAGATCCTCCAGCACTTCCCTTGATGTGCCCGAGAGTTACAGTTAGACCAGATGCTGCCCTGCTCGCAGAAATCCTGGGGGAAAGCTCTGGGAGTGAAAAATAGCTGTATTTTTAATCAGAGACAAAGTTTATCTGAAAACCCCCGCCCCCACAGTTCTACAAATAGAGATTCCCAAGGCATTCATCAGGAAAGAAAATCAGACATTTTATTTTAGCCTTGTGTTGCTGAATGAGTCTCCAAAGGCTCTAAGATGAGAGACAAAGCAAATTGGATTTCAGCTATCTGGCCATTTAATCAGAGCCTCATCTAGTTGGCTTCTACGACAAGTCATCAGCCTTTCAACTTCGGCTGCAATTCTGCTGAAGTCAGCCAGCTCTGGTTCACAGGGGCAAATGGTAAGAAATGCTCCCAAATCAACACAGCTCCGCGGATAGCTCCCTGGTCTTTTAACCATGGCTCCCCGAAATTTAGAAACTGGCCTCATTTCAAGTGAGGACCCAAATCTTCAGTTTGGTTGGAATTCTATTGTTTAGATTTTTTTTTTCGTTCATGTTCCAAAAGCACAATTGATTCATCTCTCTTTATCTTCTTTTTCCTTTTCTCAAAACAGCCTGTTGGAAAGGTGAGTGTTCTGTGTTCTGTTCTTGATGAAATAGTTCTGGATTTTGATAAGACCAATTTGAAGAAAGCCCTCCTTCCCCAGGAAAAAAGGACTTCCACCTTTTATGCAGACTTTCCTCTTTTACTGGTGACTGTACCTGTTAGTGTACATGGTCAGCAATGACCCTGCTGCCCCTCACTTTTGTTCTGTCTAGGTCCTATCCCAGTTTCCTACTCATCTTACAGAGTAGCTCCTGACCTTCTGGGAGTCAGGATGGACTGGAGAATCAGGAAACAGGGTTCTAACTCATCTATACAGTCCCCCATCAATGCTGGCTTCTTGGATGTGCTCAGTGATCTGCCTCCCTCTGACCCACATCCCCATCTGTCATTCTACCAATTGCTGCCACGTATGAACCTTACCCTGCCTAGGGCTGCTCTTGTTAGGACCTAGACTGCAGCAAGGATGCCTGAGTCCTTAGATCCCTGTATGACACCACCACTGTCACCTGGCATTTACCGTATCTGAACCAACGTCACTGATGTAGAGGGTGTGGGAATAGCTATGACTTACTGAGATCTTTGAATAGTTTTCCTTTTCCTTTTCATAGAAAAGTGTCCCGTGTATCCAACAGAGCTGGTATTTGCTCTGGACCAGTCCTCTGGAATTACAGAAAGAAGATTTAATGAAACAAGAGACATCATTACGTCCATTGTCAGTGACCTCAACATCAGGGAAAATAACTGTCCTATCGGAGCCCGGGTTGTTGTGGTTTCCTATGACTCAGACACCAGCTACCTCATCCGTGGGTCTGACTACCAGAGCAAGAAACATCTCCTTCAGCTTCTTTCCCAAATAAAATACCAAGTCCCCCAGAAAGCCAGGGACATTGGCAACGCGATGAGGTTTGTGGCCCGCAATGCTTTCAAGCGGACATCTTCAGGATCCAACGTCAGGAGAGTTGCAGTGTTCTTCAGCAATGGCCAGGCAGCCAGTAGAGAGTCCATTCTCACGGCCACCATGGAGTTCAGTGCCCTGGATATCAGCCTTGCCGTCTTCGCTTATAATGAAAGAGTTTTCCTTGATGAGGCCTTTGGGGTAAGAATCTCCCTTGTTCATGTTAAGATGGTGACACAGGTCAGGCAGCATGACACTGACACAGAGTCGGGGTGGCGGAGTGGTCTCTTCATCCCCCTTGCAGTTCCTAAAGAGTCAGCAGCAGGAGCAACAGTCTATCTGACCCTGCTACATGCCGGGCCCTGGAGCTAGAGCATCATGTACATACTTCTGTATTCACAAATCATGGACGTGGACACATGTGCAGTCTCCATGTTAAAGCTCAGAGGATGGAGGCCTGGAGAGTTCTAGGGAGAGATTCATTTCTGCACAGCTACCAAGTGCCTAACCAAGATGTCAGCTCAGGTCCCTCTGAAATAAAAGTGCGGGAGTGGGTGCTCTGCTGGCCCTCTGTTGTCCCGTACTTCTCGGAATAGCCACCTGCTCACTGCTGTCTATCAGACAAAGACGCTTAACCTGTAATGGAGAAAGCTCATGGGAGCTCTGAGCTCCTAAAACGGTACAAGATATTTAATATATATGAGTATTTTCCTTTAGAGAAGTTCTTTCATTTTTGGACTATGTTAAAGCAATCAATGCTCCTCTGTCTTTCTTTCTTATTCAAAAACAAAACAATCTACGAAAACCCAAAACTATAGATCCTTTTTGTTTACTGTCCAGTGACTTTCAGTGTGTTGATCACTTGTGAAACACGTGTGTGTTAGTTAAAGGACAGAGGGTTCATTTTGACTTACAGATCTGTAAAGATGCGGTTTGTATGGTGGGGAAGCATGAGGCAGCAGGTCACCATGGCATCTGCTGTAGGAAGAGCAAAGATGACAGGAAATGGGGTCCAGCAGCAAACACAAAGACCTGCCCCCAGGGACTGATTTCTTCCAGCAAGGTTCCACCTCCTAGAGGTCCAACAGCCTTGCAAAGCAGCACCACCATCTGGGGGCCATATGTTTAAACAAAGAGCCAATGGAGACCGTCCCACATCTGCAAGAGGCTTCTGGAGCTGGGTGAAGCCATCTCATTGCTCAGGAGGCTATGAAGATCTCTTCATAAGCATGCATTGCTCGGCAGTGGTGGTGCACGCCTTTAATCCCAGCACTCGGGAGACAGAGGCAGGCGGGCCTCTGAGTTCAAGGCCAGAAAAAAAAAGTGAGGGAGTCAGCTTGCTCCACACACACCTGCACGCACACACACATACACACAAATGCATGTGCATGCACACACGCATGAATACATGCTTTCATGTACATGCACACACACATGCATGCACGCATGCACACACACACACACACACACACACACACACACACACACACACTTTCTGGAAGTAGGAGCCACAAAAGTCTCTGATAAAACAGATCTTAGAAGTCAAGGTCCCCTGGTTTCTCTTTTTAGGCTTTCCTGCCTGCCTAATTTTGCTCTCTGCAAGAAATAAGTGACATCTCTGCTCTGAGAACTACATCTAATTCTAGGACAGGAGAAATCTGAAGGATATTAAATTCAATTTATAGCCCGATGGGGCCATGTCCAAACCCCATGGAGGCCTCACCTGGAAGCACTCGCAACTGCTCCCTATAGAGAACAAACCCAGTCATATTTGCTATCACCAGATAACGCGCTAGCCATGTGCCATCTTGAGCCGTGCTCCCTCCAGTCACTTCATGTACACCCTGCCTTTGTAACTTTGGAGGAGTTTTATGCAGGTTTTAAAAAGTTTGCCATTATGAGAGGCTGGAGAGATGGCTCAGCAGCAAACAGCATGTAATATTCTTACAGAGGCCCTGAGCTCAATCCGTGGCATCCGCGTCAGGTGCTCCCAAACACCTGTTACTCCAGCTCCAGGGTATCAGGTGCTTCTGAGTCCCACAGGCATCTGCGCTCAGGGCCACATGCCCCTCCCCACAGATATACACCCATACATATAATTAACGTTATAAGAATATTTTTACTGATGTGATAAAGAATATCCTATTATTGTAACTGTGTTTCTATATGGAGATAAACATTTTTGTGTGGTTCTGGACAGTTTCACTTTTCTGAGCCACCTCACACTGCTCGTACATTTTCAAATCGCTTCTCTTGACGAATCTGTTGGACAACGCTGCCTCATCTTTATCTCTTTGCTTTGCCTCAATTGGAAACCAAATTTGCAGCATCCCCCTGATGTTCCAGGAATGTATAAAAACGTTGCAAGTTTTAGATTGAACCTCGAGAAATCTGTTCTCTGCGGAGTTTCCTCCCGTGAGCTGAGCTGAGCAGAAAGAACAGATATTGAGCACTCAGGCATTCTCCTAATGCGTTACAGTTTCGTTCTCGCTGGAGGCTCTCTGTCTGCTCTAGATCATTGGCTCCCTTCTGTCAAAGCCTTCTAATCAAGAGAGGAGAAGTGTCATTTTCCTGGCCCAGCTGCTCACTTTAGTGATGACCCTATTTCTTAGCTCCCTATACAGTGATTTCTCAGGGAAAATTGCCTGTTTGCTGTCCACAGCACCTCCTCTCTCTCTCTCTCTCTCTCTCTCTCTCTCTCTCTCTCTCTCTCTCTCTCTCTCTCTCTCTCTCTCTCTCTGTCTGTCTCTCCGTCTCCCTCCACATCATGATATGTTGCTTAAGTTGAATTCATGGAGACTAGAAATGCTCTTCACCGTGCTGGAGGCTGGGGCCTTGCACAGGCCATCGCCTGGCTCTTGCATTCTTTCTTGAACAAATCCTATTCACGGATTCATTCCTGCTCCTGCCCTCAGAGTGCTCTTTTCAGTCAACAGTGTTCTCAATACTTCTGTACTTAGGGGCTGGTTCTCACATTCCGCCCACATTATTTATTAGCAATGTTAAGACAACTGTTGACCCTGCATTTTCTTGGAAACATTTTCCCCACTGACACCTTACATGAACAAATGTCCACTCACCTCAAATAGGACACCAGGGACAGACGAAAGCAACAACTTACCCAAGTCCAGCTTAGTGAACCAATGAGTTTATTTTACAGGTACGTGGACAAGTGAGGACGACTGTGGTGGTATGAATTAAAAACATGTCCACTATAGGTCAGAATTTGGATCCTTGGTCCCCAGCTGGTAATACCATTTGGGGAGGCTATGAAACCTTTAGGGAGGTACGGTCTTGCTGGAAGGAAGCCTATCAATGGGTTGACTTTGGGAACTTATACCCTCACCCTGCGTGTAGTTTGCTCTGTCTCCTTTGTTTAGGGTTGGGATACAATCTCTTAGCCTCTTGCTCCTGATGCCTTTCTCCTGCTTGCAGCCGTGTCTCCTCACCATTGTGGACTCTCACCCTCTGGAACCACCAGCTGAGGAATTGTCTTCCTTTTCTAAGCTGGTTTTGGTCATGGTATTTTTATCACAGCAACACAACATAATTAATCCAATGGATTAGGCCCAGGAGCGTGGGTGAAGGCTTGCTTACAGGTGCATGGGTGAAGGATTCCTTACAGGATTGTGGGTGTCACCCAAACCGCTGCATCGCTAAGCCGTCTCATCCAGATGTGGATGAACCCTCCCCCATGACTACATAGATGAGGTCCCTATTCAGTTAATGGCTCATTTCCTACATAGCTAGCACATCCCACAACCATAGGCTGGACAGAATTACATACAATTGGAGTAGGTAATGAGGACAGAAGTGTCTAGAATCTCCAGTGAGGATCTAATGACCCTCTCTCCCCAGCTTGCTCCTATGAGGAAAGTCAAGAGGTCCAACCCCACAGATAGTCCTTTGTGAGTCGTCACAGCTGTTCTGATTAAGATGGTGTAACAAGAGGGGGCCAGGCCTGCTTGTTTGGGTTCTGTCCTGCCCAGTGCAGCCAGCAAGCCCCAAAGAAATAACACAGAGATCTCTATAAGTTATAAAGCTGATTGGCCCATTAGCTCTAGTCTCTCACTGGCGAACTCTCACATCTTGATTAACCCATTTTTCTGATCTATGTTAGTCATGTGGCTCAGTACCTTTTTCAGTGGGGCAGATCACATCCTGCTGCTTGGGTGGTCTGGGCAGGAGTGGGAGGAATCAACTTCCTCCTTCCCAGAGTTCTCCTGTTCTCATTACATCATTTCTACTTCCTGTCTGGTTTTCCTGCCTATACTTTCAGTCTGGCCAATCAGCGTTTTATTTAAAACATGCTTGACAGATTACAGACAATTTTCCTGCACCAAGATGGTAATGAGTGTTACACTGAAGGTCAGCCTTCCACAGCATCTCATCTTCCTGGCTGTTTTCTTACTTCATTGGTTGCCCCCTCTCAGTTTCTCTTTCTGTCTCGCTTTCTGGGTGAATTTCATTTAAACAGTACCCAGCGTTTTCCACCCTCACTACCCTACTTATAATTTCCTGTCAACATATTAGAAAGTTGACTTATTTTGATGTTTATGATAGATCTATCCCACGAGAGTATAATGCAAAGCTGTTTTTTCTGTTCTGTTTATTTCAATATCCCTAACATCAAAACTGTACCTATAACATTGTTGGCATCCAATCCATATTTGCTGAATCCAATCCATATTTGTTGGATGCATGAATAAATGAAGGCAGAGCATGTGGGTCACTCCTGTGAATCAATTTCCTTGGGTCACCGAGTGAGCATGTGATTTTTAGATGTGGGACTAAAAACAGTCAACTGTCGAGTAAAGCCCAAATGCCCAAGTTCATGAGAGAATTAACATATAACTTTCATTCTAAGGCTAAAATGATTACAAGTATGTTCAGACACTCAGCACTTTCAAGGAAGGCAGAGGGTGTGGCTTTTATAATCCTTCTGTGATCTGAGGGAGGGGGAAAAGCAATCCTGAGCCTTGCTGTGGGTTGTGGGGTAGCCTCATCACCATCTGGAAATGTTATGTTCCTTTCATTGTGATAACAGCATCTGCTTTGCATGGGACCATAAAAATAAATGCCCCCAAATTAGGTATTGACTCAGTGAATTAATGAATGACTGTTGCATATTGCTCATTTTGATGAACATTAAAGCAAAACAGTAATCAAGAAACAGAACGAGAATGAGGGTAGTTGCTGTGGAATAACCCTTTTGTACACTGTGAAAATGTGTTGCTCTCGTTGTTAATAAAAAACTGACTGGCCAATGGTTAGGCAGGAGTTTGGGAGCAGAGAAGATGCTGGGAAGGAAGAGGGCAGAGTTGGGGGAGTTGTAAGCAAGGCACAGATAAATCAGGAGATGAACATGCCATGCTGAAAGAAGGTACATGTGGCAGAAGGTAGATGAGAAATATGGGTTAATTTAAGTTATAAGAGCTAGTTAGTAACAAACATAAGCTATTGGCTGAGCTTTTATAATTAATATTGTCTCTGTATGGTTATTTAGGGAGCAGCTACAGGTAGTCATTGGAGACACAATGGAGGAGTTACGAGCAAGAATTTTGGATAAACACCACGTCTTCAGTCTATTGCCGTTTGAAATAAACTTTATTGGAGTTTATGATTGAAAAGGTTCATGTGAAATCGGGAAGTTGGACCTTTTTGATGGGGTGCAATAAAAATGGTATCATCACCTGAAGTGACTGATAGAAACCTACCCATGAACATTTTCTGAAGGACCCAACTTTTTATAAGCTGGTGATCTATGTATTCTATCAAGGATTGTGCAAAGTAATAGTGATGGCAGACATTTTTCAAGCTTTTCCTTATGATGAGTACATAATAGTAATTTCTCAATAAAGGCTAAATTGTACAAACAGCATTTGTTTATTATTTTTTCAATTTCAATTTCATTTTTTTTTCAGTTTGATGACACTGGGACATTTCAGGTGATTCCAGTTCCTCCAGCTGGGAATTATGAGCCCCTGGAAAGGCTTCGGCGCTGCACACTTTGCTACGGTGAGACTGCTGGGCGAGGTTAGGTTGACTGTGTAGGAGGTTTAATGTCTTCCCAGGGAGTTATTTAGCTGGGCTTTCATGGGAGATTTCTATTTATGATGGTCGGTTCTATTTTTAAGTTTTAGAAAATGCACTATGTCAGAATTCCAATCTCTAATGTTTATAAGTTTCTGTAGAATGTGAGAACTGGGTTTGGAAACTACCTGCCTGGTGTAGTTTTTCCTAGGATAGTGTTGTGGTTTGTACTGAGAGCCTCTAGACCTCTGAAAATACTTTCTTTGGGAGTTTGGACATGATTGTGAACTTCAGGGGCACATGTCTTTGCCATAGACCCCTGATACTAGCTTCCAGTTGCTACATTACTCAGACATTGACCCTTCTTATTCATTTAAATGCTGTGAAATAGAAGTATTGATATGATCATAAATGCTTAGAAGCTCTCCGTATCTTATGCTAACATGGATCCCATGATGTATCTCTCTGTGTGTTTTCAGACAAGTGTTTTCCAAATACTTGTGCAGAAGACACTTTCTTTCCTGAAAATTCATACATGGATGTAGCGTTGCTCTTAGACAATTCCCGTCATATAGCCAATGATGACTTCCAAGCCATGAAGACATTGGTGAGCTCAGTGATTGACAACTTCCACATCACTTCAAACCCTTCAGCCTCGGACAGGATTGCTTTGCTGAGCTATTCTCCCTCAGAGAATTCCAGAAAGAAAAGCAAGGTGAAGACAGAGTTTGAGTTTACAACCTACGACAACCAAGCCATCATGAAGAACTACGTCCACACTTCCATCCAACAACTAAATGGAGATGTGACTGTTGGTCTTGGCCTACAGTGGGCCATGGAGAATCTCTTCCCAGGAACCCCCAATCCAAGAAAACACAAGGTCATCATTGTGATTTCAGCTGGAGAGAATCATGAGGAGGAGGAATTTATGAGGATGGTATCTTTGAGGGCCAAATGTCAAGGCTATGTCATATTTGTGGTTTCTCTGGGCTCCACACCAAGAGATGAGTTGGAACAGTTAGCTAGCTACCCACGCGATCACCATCTGATACAACTCGGGAGGATGCACAAGCCAGATCTGAATTATATTGTGAGGTTTCTAAAGCCATTTGTATACTCTGTCAGACGTAAGTCATTATTTGGTTATTTTCTTTTTGGAATAGTATTTGGTAGTAGTATTCATAACCTAAGATCAATATCATGAAGTCTATAATGAATCTAAATATATAAATTAGGTAGTGATTGGAGCCAAAGATGGGACATATCCCGAACACAACCTGCTTATGCCTTGGGTGTAAGATCACGGTGAGACCTTGTTATGGTAGAACATCTCTTGCCAAAATCTGTTCAGTAGAAAACACAGAGTGACTGGTGGTAGTCTTCTGAACTGTACTAGTTCAGCCTGAAGAAGTCCTCGCAGCTCTTAGGAAGTAGGATTTGAGCATTTAAATGAGTTTACTTTCTAATCTCGGCACATAGTGGAGAACTGTGTGAGAATGTGATGACCCAGCCATATCCCATAGGACTCCTAAAAACCTGGAGGCAGCTTCCTGTTCAGCATGGTTAGGGTGGAGCGTGAGACTGCTGTCACAGCCACCTGAGAGATGCCAGTTTTGGGAGTCACAGATCATACTCACTGCAGCATGGCTGCAGTCCTGTGTGCTTCAATGTGTTACCCTTTGGATACGGGCCAGCCAAGACTGAACAGCCAAGTTCAGAAATTGAGAGCAAGCACTGTAACACTTTTAAAGGAAGTTGACAGTGATTACTAGAGTATACAAGTGCATGGTTAGTGGACTTCATGTCATCAGAGAGGATAGAGAGCAATAGTGTCAGCCTGCCACGGTTTAGATGTAGCACCTTGTCCGTTACCACATGCTATAAAAAACACTTCCCTGGAGAAATAGTTTGTGCCTCCCCCCTCCCCCGTGTACACGTGTGTGTGTGTGTGTGTGTGTGCTCGCACACATGTGTATGTGCATTTGTATGCATGTGCATGTGGTGTGTGTGTGTTTGTGTGTGTGTGTGTGTGTGTGTGTGCGCGATATTTTGCCTCTAGGAGATCGTTTGAAATGCCCCAGACAGTTTTTTATCTGATTCTTACAATTTTCATAGTGCTATTAATGTCAAGCAGGTAAAAGTTAGAGATGCTATTACCATCCTACAATTCACAGGATGGACAGCCAGCCCTTCCCTCCAAAAACAAAATAAAACCCAGCTCCCAAATACCAAGAACCCTTTGTTGAAGAACCTTTATGTTAGTCTGCCTAATACTGAATTAAATACCCGAGACAATTAATTTATAAAGAGGATAGACTTGTTTCTGATCATGCTTGTGGAATTTACTGTCCAGAGTTGTTGTCTGAGGTTTCTGGGTGCCATTCTGTTGACTGCGGTTTTCTACCCCCCCACCTAGTTGTTGGGGTTTCTGTCCTGCCGGGTTCCCGCAGTAGTTAAGTCCCAAAGAAATCACACAGAGGTATACATTAGTTATAAACTGATTGGCCCATTAGCTCAAGCTTCTTATAACTCATATTATTCTTGTGTATGTTAGCCATGTGGCTCGGTACCTTTTTTGGCGGGGCAGTCACATCTTGCTTGTTCTGGGGCTGGGTCATGACTGCACACTAGGACTTCCTTCTTCCCAGAATTCTCCTGTTCTCATTGACCTGCCTCTATTTCCTGTCTGGTTGTCTCGCCTATATTTCCTGCCTGGCTACTAGCCAATCAGCGTTTATTTAAAATACAATTGACAGAAAACAGACCATTGTCCCACACCACAGAATCTGGTAGCCTGGTTGTTTGTGCCTTTGGCACATTGTGGCTGGGGTGTGGGGGAAAAATTTGCATCCACAAGAAACTGGGAAACAAGACAGAGGAAAAGGGAAGGGGTCCTGATGCTCTTTCATGGGTATGCCACAATGTCTTAGGGACCTCCCATTAAGCCTACCTCCTAAAGAGTAGGCTAGCTCTCAGTAACTTTGCCCTAAACACCAAGTCTTAACCTCATGGACTTCTGGGGAACATTTATCTAATAGCACTGTCTTCTGGAAGATTCCACAAAATGGAGTTCTTTCTGGGACTCTATCAGGTTTAGAGAGAGGTTTGCACCCTCTGTTTCCCTTGTGTTGAGGGTGAACCCACAGCAGGCCTAGTATCCTCAGGGTGTATTCTCCACTGTAAGGAGACCCCTGCCTGACTCCTATGACTCAGATTCAACTGTTGAACCCATTGCCCATCCTCCTGGGCATGCTAGATTATTGCCTTTGGACCTAATGGTCTCATATGAATGTCACAAAGACAGAGCAAAACAATGCTTTCAAGCAAATGTTGATACAAACCCTTCCACTGGATTAGATTTTTTTTATTTTATAGTAATATTTTCATATATATAACACCATATGTCACAGGAATGCCTGTGCAGTAGACTGCTGGGTCATCCCCAAACAGCTTCTCACCTGAAAGAGACTCTTACAAAAACTAAATATTTAAAATCTTAGCTTCTTGACCAGAGGCATGGCTGTCCACCATAATTCCCCACATAGTGCTGTCTTTTGTGTGGTCCAGATGGCTGACAATGCAGCGATTTGAATAGCCTCAAAACACCTCGGATCTGGTCCTGCTGGGTTGGGCAGTGAGTTGCAATTGAGCTAAACTGATAACCGTTGACTCCCACCTTCCCCGTCTTCCTGAACACATTTCATCTGTTGGAGTTAAATGGTTGCTCTTGCAACTTCTGGTCCTTTGAGAACTTTTCCCCCCAAAGTGCCAGCCCCAGATCTGTTCTTCATTTTTGCTTTTCTGTATACAGAGGTAACAGTGGTGTCCTGCTTCCTCCTTCCGCCTATAGCCATTGGCAAATGGAGTCGTTCAGAGACATAGTCTCATTTCAGACAAATAGGAAGAAAAGCATATCCCAGAATCAGAGAAATAAAACCATGAGATGCATTCTTAGATCTTAGATCTTCAATAACCAAGGGCCTTGTTTCATTAAAGTTTGTTTTCCTGAATGAGAGGGAAAATTATAGACCACAGCACTGTGCCGCCTGCAGGCAGTACGGAGAGATTAAAGAGATGTATTGTGTTGACAGTAAGTTAAAATCCTTTTTCTCATAGGAAATCAGGGTTTATTGGTGCAGAAGCAAAGAAATAATATCATGGAATAAGACAGCATCTTTTCTATGTTTGAGCTAGTAGTTTTAAGTCTGGGAGAAAAGGCCTCAGAGAATCAGGATGGATTGCCTCTCAGATTGTGTTAGCACGGGGATGCGGCACTCAGAGTCCCTGCGTCACAATTAGCCCTTCCCTGAATACCTGGAGCGCTTTCCCATGATCCCAGTAATTCTCCGGCCGCTGAAACCCGCTGAAGCTCAAGTTGTGAATGCCATTTCTAAAGTTGTCAGTGTTTTCTGTCTTCAGCGCAGCCAAATTCTCTTGGAATGTGTCCCTAACATTTATTGCTTCGAGAGGATTCCTGTTGGGCTTCTCATTACCCAGAAAACCCAATTTCTAGTTTTGAAATCAGACTCTAACTTTGTTCTCTCCCTAGGTCGCTTCAATCAGTACCCACCGCCGATGCTGGAGGGCGATTGCAGGCGCCTCAATATAGAGAGGGGAGATGCCCTACACGGCAGCCTCCGGTGAGTAGCAGACTGCCTATGTTCAAGCACTTGTTAGTTGACTGGTGGGTGTGGAACTGCCAGGGCAGGTTGTTAGGCAAAGAAGCTATCAAGTTCTCTGAGGTAAAGGCTCTTCATGAATTCCCCTTTCCCCAGCACCAAGCACCAAACACGCTTTCCAGTCTGAAATTTTTAAATACCATCGTAAATTTCATTAAATCGTTCCTTTAAAGGAATGACTTTATTTGACTCCTGAAACAATAACACCTTATAGATTCTCCTTGACCTCACTGCCCAGAGCCTCCCTCCTGCTCTCTGAGTTCTAGTTGCACTGGGCTGGTATGCCTCGTGTGAACTATGCTTTCCCCTTCCTGGTTTCTGGTCAGGCTTGGGATCCCATTCCTTCTTGTAAGGTCCCATTCACAGTTTGTGGTCCTGAGTAAAGTGGTCCCTTCTTTGGAACTGGAATTTACCCTACACCTGTTCAACATCCACCTTATCTGGGTATGGTGCTATACTCCTGTAACCCCGGTTTCTTTGGAAGCAGAGGCAGGAGAATTGTGAGTTCAAGGTCAATGGAGCTACATAGAAAGAAAGACCGTGTCATTTAAAGAACATCAACAGACAGTGCCCTCTTTGCTTGCACCTTTTATACCTCTATAAGGACATTGTTGCGGCCAGCCCCGGGGCCTTGTAGACCTCTGCGAGGGCACTGTGATGGCCAGCCCCAGAACCTAGTCTCACTACGTCTAGATCTGCATCAGAGTCATGGTCAACCTCAAAGCATTCCACAGAAGACCTTCAATATACTTGCACCTGCCAACAATTTTCCTTAATATTGTATCTTAAGTAAAAATACAATTCATTGGCTGAATCCAGCCCCTCAAAAACTGTGAGAATTAGTGATTGATTTTAGCTGAAGCTCCACTGAGATTGGATCCCTCACTATCGCTGGTTTTGGCCCATAGTTGTTTACTCCCTATCTCAGATTACATTCAGCAAGGCAGCTTCCTTGAGAAGATATGGCTTCTAGGTATCCAGAAACAACCAGAATTCATGCACGTGCGTGCTCTTTTAAAGTCAGATTCCATTTATTTGGTAGTTTAGCAAGGCTGTGTCTAACAGCCAATCTCTAGGAAAGACAACATTAATGTCAAGTAGGGTGGTTTCCCTTGAACAAGCTGCAGACTTTTAAATAGGCTGCAGACAAGTTACGTTGCTACTTGAGCATGTACAAACAAACACAAGCCTCGCTGTAAATATCATGACACTTGTGATTCTTACCCAATCGTTAAGTCTAAACAACGTTACACTTCAAGTCTAAAATCAGACACAAACAGTCCCATGCTAACTTCATGCGGCAAGTGATTTTATTTTTCTAAAGCTAAGTTTTTGAAGAACAAAGGTGTGTCATTTGGTACATGCTGCAGATGCACCTGGGCCCAGCTGGCCTCTGTTGTTGCATGGCAGCCTGCTTTCTCACACGGACACACACACACACACACACACCACACCACACCATCATCTATGTAGTGTGTAATGATGTCATTTGGCCTTCGTGGGCTGTGACAGTATTATTTCATATGTTACATCTATTTATTCTGCCCCACAGATTAATAATGCTTCTGGATACCAAACACCAGTATTAAACACAACTACAAGTGCTGAAGTAAAATGACGTTATTAAGAATATGCTTATATATGTTTTCTGTTATCATCTGAATAAAAATACAATTCTAAAATATCACAAAGAACTCCAACTGTCAATATAAGTGCTGGCCCCATTTCAAGATTCTCCTTGTAACCTTATTCATCTCGGAAGAGGGCTTTGTCCATTAATGTCCATTTTCTGTGGTAATTGGTATTGGTCTGAGGGGTAATAAGGTTGTTCCGGTGGCCGATTGATGAATGACTTCCTCGTCGTTTATTGACAGCTCTGTGTAAATCCTTATTCCAAAGGAATATTTCCTAGGTTATAGGTGAATGTGAGGAAAGGAAGGCTAAATAGAGATGAATTATTTTATTAAAGTTATAGTAGAATTTTTCAGAACTCAATTTCTTTTCTGTGTATGTATGTGTGTGTGTGTATGTGTGTTTACTTGTGGGTGCACATGTATATGCACATGTGTGTGTGGAGGGCCAGAAGACAACCTTAGTTGTTGTTCCTCAGGTATCGTCTGCCTTGGTTTTTGGTTTTGGTTTTGAGCCAGGCTCTCTTGCTGGCCTAGAGCTCACTGTGCTGGCTGAGAGCCCCCGGGATCCTCTTGTCTTTTCCTCCTAGTGCTTGGATTCCAAGCAAACACCACTATGGTCAGCTTTATTGTGTGTATTCTTGGGGCTCAAACTCAAGTTTTAATGCTTGCAAACCAAACACTTTCCCAACTGAGATATCATCCCCCCATTTATTTAATAAGTAATTCAAGAAAGTACAATGTTTGGATATTTTATTTGCATCTTTCCAAATTATCTGGACTCAGCCTAAAACTTTCTTTTTCTTCATCCAGATTGGCTGCTAATCTGCATGAGGTTTCCGCAAGCAAGAGCAGCCTTCTTGGTCAAGAGCTGAGCACTGGGAAAGACTCGTCTTTTATGTTGGAGGATCATGGAGGCGACCATTTGGTTTACATGGCAAACCAAATGCTGAAGCCAGAAACTCTAGTGAGTCACTATGAAAATGATCAGGGATCTGCAGCAATGGCAAGTCTCACGTCTGGTAAGAACATGGACCGGTAATGGAACATTTTAAGTCATCTTGAGGCTTGTTTAGTAGGGAACTAAATACATGAAGGCTGGTATCTGAAGCAGTTCTGGGCTCCAATTCAGCCTGGTACATCCAGTGGCTGACAGGCGCTGCTCGGGGAATAGCGGGCATAAACTCTCAGAAGTGTCCATGACGCACTGAAAGGAATTTTAGAAGTCTTTAGCGTATACAATTTAGAAGGTTTGTGTGATGCAGAATAAGAAAGTATGGGGAATATCAGAGCAACGAATAGGTGAAAACACCTGTCAGCACAGCCTGACTATTGCTCCAGAATTTGTGCTGGTTTAAGCTTGAGTTTTGAGACACCAAGAAATGACACGCATGTACAACTGCGCCATAGCTTGCTTTCAATATTTTAGTGTAAAGATTTAACAGTTTAAAACAAACTGATATGTAAGATAATAACCACATAAAATATACACAGATGTTTGTATTTTCATTTGAAAATGTGAGGGCTGGAGAGGTGACTCAGTGGCAGGGAGCACGTGTTGCTCTTGCAGAGAACCTGAGTTTGATTCCCAGTACCTGCACGGCAGCTCACAAACACCTCTAATTCCAGTTTCAAAGGGCTGGATGCTCTCTCCGGCATCTGCATGCACCATACACATGCGATGCACAGGCATATGCAAGCAAAATACCCATACACATAAAAGTGAAGACATATTTAAAAATAAAAATAAGTGAAATTTCAAACAGACTACTCAGCCATTCAGACTATGCATCTAGAATCTTCCAAAGTCATCATTTGGCCAGAATGTTGGCATCAAAGTATTTTATACAGTGTATCATATGTGTTGCTAGAATATTCCAATACGAAAGAAAAAAGGGTGAGTTACACACTACAATGTGGATTCTGAGCAGCTTCTCAGATAGCTTTCCTTCCTTGGAGTTAACACTCACTTCCTCGTAAGCATTTCTTAATATAAGCGTTTGAACTTTTAAAAAAAATAGCGAAACTAGTTTTTTAAATTTACAGTGAAGAATTTAATAGTCAATCAGTTATTAGTTGAAACATAAGATGTGTTAGCTTTAAAGAGACAGAGTAAACATGGGTGTGCATCATCCTGTGTTGTCTATGCATTAAGCCTGCTTGTGATTTCATTAAAGCAGTTTTAAAGCCTTATATAGGCATAGCCTGATCAAGAGAATTAGATCCCTGCTCTTTTTTAATGGATATTGTTGATTTTGTTTGTTCATTTAATGGTGAGGGGATTACAGTCGTCCTCGAGACATAGGAATCCATTCTCATCTGACTTATAAACTAGAATAAAATGTATTTTGGCCGAGTGTTAGAGTTGTTCGTGATGGCTTCATTAGAGGTGAACGTTTCCAAGTCTTGGAAATGGATCAGGAAACGCAGACGAGAGAGGGAGAGGGAGGCCCATTGCCGCCATCATTACTGACATAATGACAGCGATTCAAGAAGGGAGAGAAGGCTCTTCATCTGCCTTTCCAGATGTCTGAAAAATCCAGACGCTTGCCGCCGCCGCCGTTGTGAGGTTCAGTTTGGTTGAAGAAATACCTGTTCGCATCTCTACCAGGAGGTTCAAAAGGAAATAGTACCCCACAAAAGTTCTGAAGCATGTGGGGGATGTGGGGAATTCCCGTGGAGGACTGTGAAGGTTGTGGTAGCCTGGGGATAGTGTCTCAGACCTGGGAATGATATGTTTACATCTTTATCCCGTAAATAAGTCTGAGTCTCAAATCATTCTTTCTCTGTGTCTCTCTGTCTCTGTGTCATCATCTCTTCTCCCCTCTCCTCTCTCTCCCCTCTCCTCCCTTTCTCTTCTCTCTTCTCCTCTTCTTGCATTCTCTCTCCTCCCTCTCTCTCTCTCTCTCTCTCTCTCTCTCTCTCTCTCTCTCTCTCTCATCTTGTGTAGTTGCAGAAAAGTGCTAAGAACTTTCTGTATGATGTGCCGTCCTTCCAGAGTCAGTTGTGATTCCAAACCTTTAGTCATTGAGAGATGAGTTTTGATAAGTTCCAGATGCATGGCACAAATTAGTTAATAACGTTGATGATTATCTCCATATGCCGTGTTTATTACTCAATTTCAATTAAATTCCTGCAGCTGATGGCTGACCTTTCTGTCCTTGAATGGAGAGGCCTAAGGGAGAGTCGGTGATCTTGACCATTTAAAAATTGTAGCGTTCCCTGTGGACTATTGCGCGTTGTATAACACCCAGCCCCCTCTTCCGCAAGACACCCAACCACTGCCTGGCCTGCCACCTCTCCCTCTGCAGCTTTTACCTGCCCAGGCTTGCCCCAGGTTCATCCTCAGTCCCACTCTATGGGGCTCGGTGGATTTCCACACGCTTCTAGTTTGAGATCACCTGTCCAAGGGACTCTCACAGTGAGGTTTTCTGCCCATGGCAGCAGCACCTGGGAACTCAGTAGAAATGCATCCTGCAAATGTTCCACCTAGACCTAGTTGATCATTAGTTTGAGGAGTGGAGCCCTCAAAACAATGGATTTTTGTACATTCTTTGTTTATTTATTTAGTTTGCATTCGTGTGTGTGTGTGTGTGTGCTGCAATAACCATCGTGCAAGTGGAAGTCAGAGGACAACTTGCAGGAGTTGGTTTTCTTATACTCCTAAGTTCTAAGGATTTAACTGCAATGCCTGGAGCCCTTCTTTATTGTCGCAGCCGAAGGGTGGTTCTGGCATTTGGTATGAATAGAGGCCTACAGCATCTACAGCTGTCCATTGCTGTCCCCACCATTACTCCAGGATATTAGTTTTTAAAAATCCTCAAAGGCACCATAGAGTGACAATAAAATTTGAACATAAAACTTCAAACAATTTATCAAACTGAGCTCTCTCCAGTGCCGATGCATTCTTTGCCTTTCCCACAGGCATATTTGTTTTCAGGGCTTTAGTCAATCACGGATCCTATTTTTCAAGTAACGTTATGTCTAATATTGTCCATATTGCTATAAACTATGTACTGATTTTTTCTAAACATTCTCATAATGTCCCCTTCAATGAATGAATATATTTAGCTATTGACCTCTTCTTGAACATGTAGTTTGATTTTAATTTTTTGCTGTCTCATTTTCAGCTTGAATATATATGAGCTTACACTTAAATCTGCATTTGATTGCAGAGTTGGCTTCAGAGCCATTCCTTGAATGTTAATTAGATGGCGCTCTGTTTTCTTAGCACCCTCTCATCATCTGCTGACTTTTACCAGTGTGTGCCTTGTGGGTGGTGATGGCATCTCTTCATTTACAAATGATGAGCTATGATCATCCACCAAACTTGAAAATGAATTAAACCTCATCATTATTTTGGAGAGCTATTTTCAAATAATTTTGGTGGTATGATTCTAGTATTTAAATTTTTTAATTTAATTAAAAAACTGGTTTATAATAAACCTACTTAGGAACACAAAGCACAGAATAGCATCATTAAAACCAAAGGGCAAGATAGTAGGTGGTTTGGGTAGCAATTTCCAGAGCTTGTAATATTTTTCTTCAGTGTTCCGGTCCTTTCTGCTGACTCCTGCTCCGGAGCACAAAATGGCCGTTTTGTGTTCGTCTCAGAGCTACCTAGAAAATTTGAGTCCAAAAGAAACATTTGTCCTATCATCGGGGAAAAGGATGAAATCTGCTTAAAACAATTATTTATACTTAGGCAAAAAAAGCCAAGAAGTTCTCACAGGGAAAACAAGGGGAACTTTAAGGTTTTCTGTTTCCTTGGCACATGGTGTGATGCACACACACTGTGCTGTCCCCTCTGCCTTCCTGGCCCTGGAACCCTCACGGGTGACCTCACCAGACAGAAGGGAGGACAGGCCTGGGCTGCTGCGGTGAAGTGAAGAGGTTCAGGAAGTGCTGCCAAGCCCTCTGCAGATAAGCACACACAAACACGGTGGGCGGCCGTGCTGTTATTTCTGGGGGCCCGTGGGAGCGCATCTGTGTGGAAGTTGTTCCACCAGGCTGCATGTTTTTTCTTATCGAAATTCTGCAGAATTTTGTTACAAGAAGGATTTTTGTAGCCTAGGATTCTTCTTGTTGTTTGCCTATAAAGATTAAATTCGTGTAGTGCCGTGAGTGTGTTGTGAACTGTGGGAAGGATTCCATCCCCTCTGTCTGAAACCTTGGGAGATTGTAGTGTCTTAGCGTGGTGTTTTATACAGAGAAACCGAGGCCTAGAGAACTGGGATCACTAAATTAACAGCAGGCACAAACAAGACTCAGACTTTTTTTTTGAAACAGGATTTTTTTCTGTGTAGCCCTGGCTGTCCTGGAACTTGCTCTGTAGACCAGGCTGGCCTTGAACTCACAGAGATCCTCTTACCTCTACCTCCCAAGTGCTGGGATTAAAGGCGTACGCCACCACCATCAGGCTAAGACTCAAATTCTCAGGAGTTCTCCATAACCACTGTTTTACAATGCCCACTGTTGAGGGGGGAGAATGAGGAATTTCATTTAATTCATATCATGATTTTTAGAAGAAAATATTCTCTTGTGGCTTCTATAAGAAGGAATACTAATGGACGGGGGACAGCATTCCTCACATCAGACCCCTGAGCCTTTCTTGACCTGGCTAGTATATACCTTATTCCTTCTTCCTATCCTGCTGTTGGATAGCTTGTTCCTCTGAGGGAGTCAGACATGGAGACAGATATGGGATTAGCTCCTGCCCTACTTCTTATAGGCTTTTATTTCTTGACCGAATCATTGGCCATGTCCAAGCTTCAATCTGCTCAGATGTGAAATGGGAGTACTGGAAATCCCATCCTTGTGTCAAAAGGAAGATTTGATGAGAGAAGACACGCGTGTGGAACTGAACACCAGGCCTGAAGTGGCTAGAACACTTGCTTTAGCACCAGAAAGTTGAAACAGAAAAGAAAGCATTGTTAATCTTATGGGTTGAATGTTGAGAGAATGTTGAACTTGAAAAATACCAGCTATTCAGGGCTCTAGAGCAGGCGAGGCAGTTAAAGGGACTTGCTGCTCTTTTAGAGGACCTGGGTTTGCGAACCAACACTCACATGCAGTTCACAATCATCGGGTTCCAGGTGATCTTCTACCCTCTTCTGGCCTCTGTGAGCACCAGGTATGCACATGGTACATGGACACACACACACACACACACACACACACAGAGAGAGAGAGAGAGAGAGAGAGAGAGAGAGAGAGAGGTAGAATTTTTTAAAAAAAGAAATATCAGATATTGTTCACATGAATAGAATTCCATACGTAACTTAGCCTCAGCTGTATATATAGCCTATGAAATACCCATGATTAAGCTGGGGTGGTGGTGGTATACACCTTTAATCCCAGCACTCAGGAGGAAGTGGCAGGCAGATCTCTGTGAGTGTGAGGCCAGCCTGGTCTACAGAGTGGGTTCTAGGACAGAGGAACCATGTCCAAGCAAGCAAACAGACAAACAAATATATATATATATATATATATATATATATATATATATATATATATATATGTATATCCATGGCTAATTTTGGCACTAGTTAAATTCCAAGCCTGCCCACTAGGTAACTCACAAATGTCTTGCGATTCCCCACAAGTATCGTGACAGACAGCCGTGCTGACTCACAGTGCACTCAGTTTAGTCCAAAGGACTCATGCACCCAAGATCCTCCCTAAATTTCCCTTCTACACCCACTCCCCCTGACACTTGGCTCTATGGTGCACGTCTTTGGGTAAAGTTAGGCTAATTTCCCCAGGGTGTTCTTCCTTGGAAATCTGACCGTGTTATTCATTTCATCCAAGTCTTGTGCACGATGGTGAGCCAGCTCTCCCGGCTCTGCCCTTTCTACTAACTGAACCACAGAACTAACTGACCACAGAACCGAAGACGAGAGTTTAGTTCTGTTGACATTTTGCAAGAATATAGAGCATTGCTGAGAGCTGTGTGCATGTTATACTTAAGCTTCTGCCAGATTTTCTTAAAGGAGAAATATTTTTGAAGCCGAAGTCTCCCCAAATAACATGAATTTAGACTAAAAATAGAATAATTGTACTTTGCGTTGGATTAAATTTTAATTTTCAAGGTGCAGCCATGTGTATTTAGTTTCTTTGATTTTCATGAAAATCTTCTATGTACAGAGGGAACCTATTTTTAGAGTTTTTTTGGTAGGTGGTTTGTGCCCTTTGAGAAGAGGAATTTTTGCTAGTTATTTGAGAGAAACTGAGATTTTAGTTTATAAAACCAAAATATTTCTAGGCATGCATAAAAAGCATTTTATTACCCTAGCCAGTCAATCTTTCCCCTTCTACCACAGCATCTATGGAATCATGTCCTCTCTTTAGAAGAACGTGCTGGTTGGCCCTTTTACAAAACTGAAAAACTGTGGTTGGAAAACAGAGAGAGCCTCTGCTGACAACCCAGGTCCAGTACTGTAAACTCCCAAAGGCAGAAACACCCGTGCCCGCATCTGTACAGTCTGTCACATGCCGTGGCTAACAACTTCAGAGGCGACTTGTCGGTGATGTGCACTGTGGTGCGCTGACGGCAAAGGGTATTACTAGACACACGCCGTTGTCTTCACTTCTTTGCCAATTAGCAGTTTAATCAGGGCTTCTATCTGGCCTAGAAGTTCAGTGAGAACTTCGAACTGAGTTCGAGTGGGAAGCTGATATATTTCCAACAAGCTTGCAAAGCACAAAATCCTGCCGGTTAGTATAAATGTTCTAAGAACTTGGTACATGTGCGCCCAGCTCTTTATGCTCTGGGAAAAGGAAGCACCCCCGCCCCACCCAAGATGACCAGATTTTCATATCGGAATCTCCTCTGGGTCCAAATCCAGAATAACCAACTGGGGGGAATAAAACACCCACACAGATGAAGCGATAGTTAAACAATGGACTTTAGGAAGTGAACATCGTTGATACTGGGAGATTAAAAACATATGAGGGGACTAGCACATATGTCCTCCTGGCTTGGGAGCTTCTAGGCCATGGTGAAGCAGAAGGAATGTCAGGTGAACCTAGGGAGCTCTCAGAGATGAGGAGACAGATCTGAGAGTCTTGGGAAACCAAGGTCCAAGGTTCACAGGACAGAGGAGAGAGCTGTACAGACAGAACCCCAGAGATCTATAGATGCTCTCCTGTGCTCCTCACCAGAGTATGGGATGGTGTGTGTGTGTGTGTGTTTGTGGTATGTAGTGTGTGTGTATGTGGTGTGTGTGTGTGTGTGATATGTATGTATGTGTTGTATGCATGTGTGTGTGGTATGTGTGTGTGTTGACTGAGCACCATTCTGTTGATAGAGGTTTCTGTCCCATCTGGTCCTGCAGTCATTCAGTCCCAAAGAAACACACAGAGGTCTACATCAGTTATAAACTGGTTGGCTAGTAGCTCAGGCTTCTTATTAATTCTTATAACTTATATTAGCCCATAATTCTTGTCTGTGTTAGCCACGTGGCTTGGTACCCTTTTTGGTGAGGCAGTCACATCTTGCTTCCTCTGCAGCTGGATCATGACTGCGGACTGAGCTTTCCTCTCCCAGAATTCTGTTCTCATTGCCCCGCCTCTACTTCCTGCCTGGTTGCCACACCTCTACTTCCTGCCTGGCTACTGTCCAATCAGCATTTTATTAAACAAGTACAAGAAACAAATCTTTTCAGGGTAAAACCATTGTCCCACAGTGTGTGTGGTTACATCCACTCTCACAGAGGAGGACATTTGGTGTCCTGCTCAACCACTCTTTGCCTTACTCCTTTCAGGGTCTCTCACTGATGGAGCCAAGCTAGCATCCAGTGTAGATGGGGCTGCAGGCTGCTTCCCAGCTCCCGGCTGCCAGCTAGCTTTACCCAAAATAATTACACAGAAACTGTATTCTTTTAAACACTGCCTGGCCCATTAGTTTCAGCCTCTTATTGGCTAATTCTCACATCTTGCTTTAACCCGTATTTAGTAATCTGTGTAGCATCACGAGGGGTGGCTTACCAGGAGAGATCTTAACCTGCATCTGTCTTGGAGAGGAGAAGCATGGCGACTGCCTGAAGCATCTGCCTCACTGCCTTCTTCCAAGCATTCTGTTCTGTTTACTCCGCCTACCTAATTTTCTATCCTATCAAAGGGCCAAGGCAGTTTCTTTATTAACCAATGAAAGTAACACATAGACAGATGACCCTCCTCCATCAATCCAGTGAGCCCCAGAGATCTTTCTGTCTCTGCACCCCACAGTGCTGGCATTACAGGTGCAGCCACACCCAACTGTTTACCCGGGTGCTGGGGTCCAAACTCAGATGCCCGTGCCTGCAGAGCAGGAGCTCTCACCCACGGAACCATTTCTCCAGCGCTCAACGGGATCTGTGGAGATGAAAACCATGGTGTCAGGAGAACAGTGTACCAGATAGGAGATTAGGGGCAGGCAGTTTGGTGTTAGGAAGAGCAGTGTACCAGATAGGAGATTAAGGGCAGGCAGCTTGGATTTGACAGAAGAAAGAATAATTGCAGTTCACTTGACATATAGCAATAGAAATTACTCAAAATGAAAAAGAGCTCAGATAATTATAATGAAAAAATCAGAGAGTTTCTATATTCTCTCCCAATATCTGGTGGAAAAAATAGAAAACAGGCACACTTTTAGCAACATTCTTAGCTAATGTAACCTACTTGGCACCTCCACCCAAGAGTGGAATGCACATTATTTTTAAGTGCTCATGAAATACTTGCCAAAATAGACCATATTGTGGGCTATAAAACAATGCTCAAGAATTTGAAAGGATTAAAGTCATAGCAAGTATATTTTCTGACCCAAATAGAACTAAAGTAAAAAAATATTTAGCTGAAAGATCTCTGAAAAAAGTCCCCAAACTTTTTGTAAAGTAAATAACACTCTTTGAAATAATCCATAGCCAAAGAGGAAATCAATAAAGAAATTAGAAAGCATTTTGGAAGGAATGAAAATGAAATCAATATCCCAGAATGGTTGAGACTCTCCTAGAGCATAATTATGAGAGAATTCTAACATTAAATGCTTATGCTGGAAAAAAGACAAAAAGAAAGAAAGAAAAAATGAAAGAAGGAAAATGGCTTCAAACAGTCACCTCAATTTCCATTTTCAGAAGCCAGAAACAGAGAGACAAGCAATCCCAGAGTAAGCAGAAGAAAGTGATAACATATAAGAACTCAATGAACAAGAAAAGAAAAAAATCAATAAAACCAAGAGTCAGCTCTCCGAAATCAATAAAAATGATGAAGTTATAATCAGACTCCCTGGGAAAAGTGGACACAAATAGCCAGTGTTAGCAAAGAGAGAGGAGGCATTTTCCAAGTTCCCCAGCCATCAAAACTGTAACAAGGGAATGTAATCAGGCCTTTTTGCATATAAAGTAGATGTAAATTTGTTACAATACAAAAATCACTACAGTTTATTCAAAAAGAAATAACCTAACTAGCTTGTCAAAATGACTGAATTTGTACTTGAAACCTTCCCATGATTTCACCATACATTTAACGAAACTTGAGTAATGATGAATACCAATTCCTTGTTGTTCTTTTGTTTTGTTTTGTTTTTTTGAGACAAGGTTTCTCTGTAGCTCTGGCTGTCCTGCAGCTCCCTCTGTAGGCCAGGCTGGACTTGAACTCAGAGATCTTCCTGCCTCTGCCTCGCCAGTGCTGGGATTAAAGGCGTGGGACCGTCATCCAGTCGTGAATTGACTAATTCTTTACAAACTTTTCTAAGGAATTAAAGAGGAAATATTATTTACCAACTCATTCTTTGAAATCAGATCATTTTAATACTAAAGCCCAGACAAAGAAATTAAATGAAAGAAAAACTATATATAACCATGTAAAAACAATTGAACTCACTTATTTGTGTGTATGGGTCTTTTGTCTACATTTATGTGTATGCACAATGTGTGTGCCTGGTACCTGTGGAGGTCAGAAGAAGGTGTCAGATTCCCTGAAACTGGAGTTCCAGAGATGGCTGTGGGCCATCATGTGGATGTCTGGAACTAAACCTGGGTCCTCTGTAAGAACTAGTGCTCGTAACTAGTGACCCATTTCTCCAGCCACCAGACCTCCGTTCTTTTATTTATTTATTTATTTAGAGACAAGGTCTCATTAAGTAGCTTGGTCTGGGACTCACTGTATAGATCAGGCTGCCTTTGAACTCACAGAGATCTGGTTGCCTACTGAGTGCTGGGATTAAAGGGGTGCACCACCACACCCATTCTAGAGCACCATTTTTAATAATGTAGTTTACAAAAATACTCTAAAAAGTGATTTATCAAGTCAAACCCAGGAATAGACAAAAAGGTAGTAGATTTTCTCCAGGAATGCAGAATTCATTGAATATTCGAAAACTGTTTAATAAAGCACTTTTGAAATTAATAAACACATGGTGAACATGTGTATGTTTCATTCTGTTTTGATATTGAATTTTATAGCATTTATCTAATTTTATTGCATTGAGGATTAAATAAAACAATAAATGTACAAGCATCTAGTAAAAGATTGAGCAGAAATAGTGATCAAAACATCTTTTGCCAGTTAGAAAGTTACTTATTGGTTGAGTATGCTTACAAACACACTTCTCTCAGAGAGGAAAAGGACTGGGCCATCTACTTCCCATCTTTTGAGCTGATGGTTCTCATCATCTCCCCAGCCAGCCTTCCTTTCCAGGAGTGTAGAAAGCTTTCATAATCCTATAAATTTAAAGCAGCGTCATTGGAAGGGACTATCTGCAGCAAAAGGGCTTGCCTCAGAATGCAAGCTGAACGGGAGGGAGAGATGGAGCGACGGACAATGCCTGCCTGGCAAGCACTGGACCTGAGTCAGATCCCAGCACTCATGTAAAAGCAGCCCATGAAAGGACACAGATGTAACACAAGGGCTGGTGTAGGGGTCGGGGAAATACGGGGTGGAGACAGGTAGATCCCAGAGCTCTTGAGCCAGTCAGCCAGCCAGGTTCAATGAGAATCCCTGTCTCCAAAAGGCATTGTGGAGAGTAAGAAAGGAAGACAGATACCTGATTCTGGTCCCCGCCTTCAACACATATATGTAAATAGCAAGTACACTTGCACACACACACACACACACACACACATACACAGAGAGAGAGAGAGAGACAGAGAGCAAGAGAGCAAGAGAGCATAAATTGAGATATTACTATCTTCATTGAGAAAGTTTTGCTAGAAAGAAATTAATGTTAACTGAACTAGTCAGCGTTCGCTGATACTGTTTGCCCTCCATCATGGCATGAACTCCTTATCTTGTCATGGGCTGATAATTGCAGACGGCCACTCAGAGAACCCAAGTCTCAGAGTATGTCATATCTTACATAGCAGCAAGTTTCTAACGTCAGTACTGACTAATACCTGTTCTTATGATGTTGCTTTATGAAATTTTTTATCTATACATTTATGCAAGTCCACAGTTGTAACTTTGACATCTGTACTTTCTCTTGCGCTTGCTCCTTGTAATGAAATATTCAATAGATGTGAAGGTGTGATGTAGGCTCAGTAACCGTGTGAAAGCACTAAAATAGATATGCACTGATCTAATGAAGATATGTGTCAAATATGTGTCAAACATGTGTCAAATGGAAATAACTCTCTGTGCTGAGTAAAGATAGATTTGAAGACAGCATCTGGGAACAAGTGCTGAGATTGATTAGTGGTGTCTACTATAGCACAGATTAGTGATGTCTGCCATGGCATGGGAGTGAAGAACAGTGACACCCCATACCTTGTACATATATATTCATGTCCTAAGAGTTTCAAGTTAACCCTTTCACTATGAGTGACTCAGGCTATTCTGTTGCAGAACATGAAAATCATGGCCGAGAAGAACTGGGTCTTGCTGATGAGCCTGGGGAAGCTTCTCTTCAAGATTATTATATGGATGTGGCCTTCCTCATAGATGCTTCTCAAAGAGTAGGAAATGATGTGTTTCAGGAAGTGAAAACTCTTACAACTTCGGTACTGGATTACTTTCACATCGCCCCAGATCCGCTGACCTCTGTCTTAGGAGACAGAGTGGCTGTCCTGACCTACTCTCCTCCAGGCTATCTGCCAAACACTGGAGAGTGCCCAGTCTACATGGAATTTGATTTGGTCACTTACAACAGGGTACACCAAATGAAACATCATCTCCAAGAGTCTCTTAAGCAGCTCAATGGAGATGTTTTCCTTGGTCACGCTCTTCAGTGGACAATTGACAATGTCTTTGTAGGAACCCCCAATCTGAGGAAAAACAAAGTTATCTTTATAATATCTGCTGGTGAAACCAGTCCTCTAGACAAAGAAGTCTTACAGAAGGCATCTCTGAGAGCCAAGTGCCAAGGCTACACCATATTTGTATTTTCCTTTGGTCCTGTACACAATGACATGGAGTTAGAAGGATTAGCGAGCCACCCCCTGGATCATCACTTAGTCCAGCTTGGTCGGATACACAAGCCAGATATGGACTATATCATAAAGTTCGTCAAGCCATTTGTCCATTCAATCAGACGTAAGTCTCTCCAGCCTTTCTCCCTTATTGCCTCATTGATGTTTCTGCATGAAGTTCATCAGCCTGTGTAGTCAAATGCATCTCATTGTAGTAGAGAGTGCTGGGGTATGAGCAGGAGTCTGTGGAAGAATCTCAGAGAAAACTCTTGTTGATTTTGGGCATCGCTGCTGTTCCAGACAGGAGATCCTCAAATAGGTGAAAAGTTTCCTCTAAGCGGGTCTTCTGAACCTTTCCTAAGTGTTTGGTTCTCTGAATGGCTACATCAGTTAATCTTTAAGCATAGCCTTCAAAGGGAAGAGTTTAGACTCCTTTTCTATAAAGGAAAACCTAAGGTTCAAATACATTAAATAAAGTGCTCAAAAGTTCTTCATTAATGCCTGGTAGATTCTAGACTCAACCGCACATATTCTGGCCCCAGGACTATGCTCTTTCCTATTAAACTACACTAAACCCTTAACTAAGTGTGCCACTACAATAAACAAAACCCCACTATCCTCACCCCGCCACCTTTTCCAAGGACATCTGGTCTACCTTGTCATTATTAACCATCCCTGGTTCTGACTTGAATTCTTATGATTCATAGGTACAGGTATTTTCTAGAACCTCTGTTCAAGACATCTAGCTTAAGTGGAACTCCACAGAGATTTGAAAGGTGTTTCCCACTGTGGCACTCTGAGAGTAGCTGCCTCGGCTTCTACCCTCAGCATTGTAATTTTAGACAGAGGTATGAAATCGCCCAAATTCTTAGAGCACTGAACATGTTCTGGACTGTGCTGGGAATCAGGGAGAGAGCAAAAACATGCTGTGTGGTTGTCCACAGTGGCTGGGAGCTTGTTATTGTTTAGCAGAATTTTAGGGGTTCTGGGACACACACAATCCCAGGACTCACCTTAGAGTCAGGAATCCTGGAAATTAGGCGATATATACTAGTGAGTCAAAGCAATGTCTTCTCTTAACCCCAGGACAGAAATATGGAAAATAAGTTCAATAGCCAACAGAGCCTGCTAGGAAGAGCCTCCATTTCTGGGGTGCAGGGGTGAGGAAGAAATAGCCAACAGAGCCTGCTAGGAAGAGCCTCCATTTCTGGGGTGCAGGGGCGAGGGAGAAATAGATAACAGGAGGAGTTCAGAGATGTATGTCCTTAAATTGTATCACAGAGCGTGAGAACTTGTAATTCAATTACTGCTGCATCTCATTGACTTGGCAAGAAGAAGGTTTTTTAATGCCAGCATTCAGACTTTGCTAAGTCCTTGAGAAGATGAATTTGTTTTTGAAAAGACTCCCATCTCCAGGAAAAGATGACCTGGCATTGGGTGGTAGTCATTATGTGGGAAGGTAAAGACTGCACTAAGGCTCCACTCTGTCTCCAGGTGCTATCAACAAATACCCCACCAGAGATCTGCAAGCCAAGTGTGCGAACATCACCTTCCCCAGTCCAGAGAATGTTGGCGCAGAAGACAGTTTCTTGTGAGTTAGGAAACCTCAGGTGTGGGGAGGACAGCCCAGAAAACAGCCCTCAAGAATGTGAAGTGAATGATGTCTTCATTTTCAGGATGCAAAATTTGGGCTGTGCAAGGGGGGGGGTTGAATGTTGTGTTGCTGATAAAACCACATTTTATATTATAAGGAACCACATCTATTGTTTTTTATCAAAGCTATCTGATATTAAGAATTTAACAATGCCTCCGGCTGGTGGTGGTGGTACACACCTTTAATCCCAATACTCTGGGGAGGCAGAGGCGGGAGGATCTTTATGAGTTCAAGGCCAGTCTGGTCTACAAGAGCTAGTTCCAGAACAGGCTCCAAAGCTACAGAGAAACCCTATCTTGAAAAAACAAAACAAAAAAACCAAGAATTAAACAATGCAACTCACATTGGCTAGTACTGAAGCAAGGCCTACAATATCAAAGGTTGGAAGAAAAACACGACAAAGAAAGCATCAGCCTTTCAGACAGCACATGACAGAATTGCAGGGAGAGTCCTGACTTTGCGAAGCAAAACTGTGAATCGCCAATAAAATTTTAATACTGAAAACAGCATTAGTTTGGAATCCTAAATCTCTGAGACAAACGTGTTTAATTTTCCTTCAGAATATTAGAAAATTGTCCTGTACCAAATTCCACACACAATGATGTGGGATGTTCTTCTGTATATGTGTTGCTTTTATTGGCTAACGAATAAGGCTATTTTGGCCAATGGCTTAGCAGAGTAAAGCCAGTCAGGAAATCTGAACAGAGATAGAGAGAATAAGCGGAGTCAAAGGAGACGTCATGTAGCCACCGAAAGAGTAACATTTCACACCGGTAAACCACAGCCTTGTGGCTCTACACAGATTAATAGAAATAGGTCAATTTAATAGCTAGAGCTAGCCAATAAGAAACCTAAGATATTGGCCAGACAATTGTAATTGATAATAAGCCTCACAGTGATTATTTCAATAAGCAGCTTCGAAAACAGGAAGACAGAGAAAAACCAGTCCAGGGAGACCAGCGGGATAGAAAATATTCTAGCTACACACAACCCACATTAGAAATATTCTTATCACATGCATAAGGTGGATTTCCGTCCTCTTATATGACTTTATGTGCATTCAGTATGACAAGGGGCTTGTCTAACCACCTTAATCCTTCTTGTCCTTCACTCTAGTCTCTTCCCAGAGGTGTACAAAATTGAAACAAGAGACAGCGAGCAGGTTGGAGACTCCAGTTCCCAGGAGCAACATTTCTTTGTACTAGGGGACAATCATGGTAACCATTCGGGGACCACTGCTGATTTGATCCACAAGTTGTACTTGCTCTTCTCCTCTGAAGAAGTGATGGTGAATGACAAGGAGGAGGCACACTGGGAAGAAACTGCAGCTCCCGTGAACGACAAGCAAGGTAGCCTACGTGTGTCGTTGAAGACCTTGAAGTACTTTTGTCTGGCTGGTCTTTTCCACTGGGGCTTAAAAGGCATGGGGGCAAGGAGAAATGATCGTAGAGAGATAAAAAAGTGCTATGTATCCAGAAATACAGGGAACCCCTAAGATAAGAGGGCAAGGGAGAGAAAATCTCAGTAAAGTAAGAAGGGAGTTGATTGTGTTTATAGCAACCAGAGAAGAAAGCAGTCCTGAGGGCTTGGTGTGAAGACAGGGAACTAAGGATAGGTAGGGGGTAGGGGACAAGCAAGAACCACAACCTTCCAAGAAGGTAGGAGCTGCACCCCAGGTATGCGAGGAGCCTCCTGAGTCTGAACACTCCAAGTCTGCCTTTGTAGCCCAGGCTCCCCTGCTTTCAGACGTTGCCTCCATGCTGAGCCATGATTTCAGTGGTGTCCGGAGAAGACAGGCTGTTGTGGGTCTGAGATCTGTGTGAAAGCCAAGGGCAGCTTCTTTACAGGGTGGGGGTGGGAGGCAGTTATGGATCTGTGGCTAAAGAGGAAATGAGGAATGGAGAACAAGGATCTGTAGAGGACTCCAGGGCAGCAGCCCAGAGTCCTGCTCTGCTCCAGCACCTCGTGAGAAATTAGCTTATACTAAATATTAATGACTCACACTGAAGCTGGAAATATGACTCTATAATTTGTCTACATTGTTTTACTGGATAGTTTTTAATTTCAACTTGATATAGGCTAGATTCATTTGGAAAGAGAGAACCTCAGTTAAGAAAATGCCCCCACCAGATTGGCATGTAGGTAGGTCTATGTGGGCATTTTCTTAATTAGTAATTGATGTGGGAGAGCCCAGCCCATTGCAGGCTGTGTCAATCCTGGGCAGGTGAACCTGGTCCTATAAGAAAAACAGACTGGAAGAAGCTTTGAGGAACAAGTAAGCAATACTTCTCCATGGCCTCTGATTTAGTTCCTGACCCCAGGTTCCTGCTCTGTTTTCCCTTAGTTATGGTCTATTACCTGGAAGTGTAAGGTAAAAAATCCTTTTCTCTCCAAGTTGTTTTTGTTAATGGTGTGTTATTGCAGCAATAGAAACCATAACCAAGAGAATTGTATAAACCCAACAGAGCTTATATGCATATATGTGTATATACAAACATATAGAACAGGATATTAGCACATATATAACATATGTGACATGTATATATCATATAACACACACACGTACACACATACAGAGTGTATATCTCAAAAGTCACATACTAAGGTTTATATAACAGCACTATCTGCAGTAGCTTCTAATTGAGAACAAAAGCACACCCACACCAGTGACATCGTTATCTGAGGGTGAGACACAGAGTTGGTATTATTTACGAAGCTCCCCAGGTGATTCAGGTCAAGTTTGCCAAACACTGCCATGATTGCTGGCATGTGATCCATGTTTGCAGGAGATTTCATTGTCTTTACTGGGCTGGTAGTCCCTGAGTCTGAGAGCAGCTCCGGTCAAAGCGGTGCCCCCATGGGACACTGTATGAGGAGCCACTGCGCAGAGCTAGGGTTTTGTGCCCTACGTTCTACAGTCACTGAGCATCTGATGCTGGATGTTGTCTCTTTGCCTCTCTGAGCCTCCATTGTCTCAGCTGCAAAATGAAGACGTAACAGAGCTTATGTCACAGGCTAATGTGACGGGCTTCCAGCAGCATGTGACCTGGGTTTAAAAGCCAATGAACACCAGCTCTTTGCAGTCCTGCTGAGCGACTCAGACGGCTGTGGTGGGCAGCACACAAGACTGGGAATGAGGGGCCCTGGGTGCTGGCTTGGATTTGGCTGCAGACCTAACTTCTGATCTCTAAAATTCACGTGGCTGCTGTGGCCCTCCACCACTGCTAATGAGGAACTTGGGCAAGGCCAGCATTCCCTTCTGGGGTGCAGATGCCAGCTTCTCTGCTGGGCACATGTAGGGACTTGCCATATGTGGTTCTCTAAAAAGCTGGTGATAAAGAGCATCTATTTGTGTGAGAGAGATATTAGAGGCCTTCTCTCTTTCATGTCTTATAAATTCTCTGACCCCACCCTCACCACACACACATGTGCACACACACAGAGTTCATGCGCATGTGTGTACTGTGTGTCTCTCAGTCATCCTGCACCTGATTATGGTGCTTCGGTCCAGATATAAAATCTTCCTAGGAAGCTTTGAAGATTGAATGGCAATGGTCAAGACAGAAGTAAAAATAATACAAAATTATCTATATAATTAATAAATACACTTCCAATAAAATGCTTATTTTTCCCCATTAAAATGATCAAAGTTTACATATATAGGATGTTGTGATGAATTTTAATATTATCCCACCTGAACAAAAAAATTAATACCTAGAAGCATAGACATATTGTATAGGAAATACACACACACACAAACACACACACACACACACACACACACACACACACTTTCCCCAACAGGAAAGTATAATCAGGCAAGTAGTTAGAGTTTAAAGCTTGTAAATCTTTTACAGTTGGCATGAAATTTTGTGCTGGAACTGGAATAGAAGCTCCTCCCCCTCCCCAAATCCCTGAACTTTAAGGAGAAAAATGAACACTATAAATTATCTGACTTGAACATATTTTATATAATGGATAACTGATATCAAACTACTATGATATTTAGGTTTTGTTGGAAAAGCTAGAAGAAAAACATGGCCAGCAGTGGTGGCATATGTTATGTTTGTGATCCAAGCACTCAAGAGGCCTAGGCAAGAGGAGTAGGAGCTCGCGGGCAGCCGAGGGTACATGCAACCCTGTCTGAAAAAGAAAAAATATAGAAGTGTCACTTTAAAACATTTTAAACTGTGTTGTTGTTGTTGTATGTCTGCATCTGCATGATGTGTGTCGATGAGTGTGTAGAGGTCAGAGAAGCTAGCTAGCCTCTTCTCTCTTTTCACCCTGTGTTGAGGAGGAGTACATATTCCAGGTTGGCTTTGCCTTCAAGCATCTGGGCCATCCTCCTGTCTCTGCCTCCCACTTCACCTTCGGAATGTTAGGATTCCAAATGCACGCCACCATGTCAGGCTTTTAAATGTGGATTCCAGGGATTGACCTCAAGTCATGAGACTTGGCTTTTTCCCTTCTGAGTCATCTCTCCAGCCCCCATGGAAGCTTTATTTTTTTAAATGTCAGCTTTTACAGCATTTACGTACTTTGAAATTTTGTTGCAATTGCATACCTTCAAATTTTTAAGAAAAAAGTAGATATTAATTTTCTAAGGTGCAAGCTGAAAAGGACATGATTTCTCCCTGGAGATAGGTGCTCAGCGAAAATCTTCACGCCATCTTCAGCGGAAGCTCTCCCTGAGTTGACAACATGTGTTCATGGGATCTGTTCACGAAGTAGTGGGAAAATCCATCAAGCAATGGAGGAAGTATTTATTACTTAGGGAAGGAGGCGCTGTGTCAGCACAGTCCCATAGAGGGCAGCCAAAGCCTGGGCCTAGCTGGAAATTGGGCTTCTGAGTTAAGAAGCAGAGCTGTCCTGATCCAAGGCTAGAGGTTGGGTCTTCCTCCCTCCCAAATCCCTGATGGATGGACCAAAAGCTGCTGTAGGGGAAGGCTATACTCCCCAGATCCTCACAGAGTGTGCGGTCAAAGCTGCCCCATTGCTCAACAGCAGCCCCTGAAGGGTAAGCAAGTGCTGGTGTTAGCCATCAGAAGCTCACTTGGGGGAAGTCAGGAGCCGGGTGGGCGGGGTGGGAGGAAAAATGTTGTCCTGGAAATGAACGTAGTGGAAAGGCCATGGGAATTCTGAGCTGAGCCTGATATCCTAGACCATCATCACCCCCTTCATATGCCTAGTTAATAATCCTAGCTACTAAAGCCACTAAGCAAGGAATTTCCAATCATGGGTAGAGCAGAGAGAATTGTGTCCACAGTCCGTATGCATTACTCAGTTTTAGCAATGGTCACCTCATTCTGCACGGACACATTACTCTAGGTTTAACTTTTGGTTTGACGGTTGAAACTAGCAAAGGCTCATTGCGTTTGTTTTATGCATGGCCCCTGTGGGAATAGGCTCAGGAGGGAACATGGCTAGCCAATGTCGTGACACTAAGAGCAGTGCATGTTGAATGCTTTGCAGATGGCGAGGATGCAAGATAAGCACACGGGAGAGAAGAGTGCCCCCTGGCATACGGGAGTCCCTGCAGCAGCTCCAGCCGGAAGTGGCAATCATTTATTAGAAGGGTAGGGGCAGGAACTAGAACTAAACTTTGTTCCCAGTCCCAAACCTGAGAGAGAGAGAGACTCTTCAGAATAAGGACATCAAGGAGCAGACGTGTGGAAGTAGGAATGGGGCTTCATCTCTCAGGGGGGACTGGGGACATGGAGCAAGAAGTAGCAGTCTTTGCTGTGACGGCTCTGTTCATTTTGATCAGCTTGCAATGATCCGCCAAAAGAAGTTTTTTTTCATAGTTGTTGTTACATCTACATCTTAAATTAGACCCCGAGTAAGAGCAATTTGTAATTGGAGTGCCCTAGGGCTGTCTTTTACCCATTTGTACAGCGGTAAACACAGTGGCTTTGGTTCTAGTAGGACCCTGAGATTACACCCAGCGTTGATTACCTGTTCTCTGTGGGTCTTATTTACCTGGATGTTTACAAAGTAACAAATTCATAGGAAGAAAAGGGGAGGGAAGGGCTGCTTGCTCACATTGGGAACACTTGTTTCCGATTTTAGTGTGCTTCGCGCTTTGTGTGCACTTGGGGTTTGCTATGAAAGAAAACCCGTCAACATGCAAACATGGTAACAGATCTGTTCTTAAGAATTACAATGCAGCAAAAACAGTTTCTAAAAGAGAAACCAGGTCTGACCCAGAAACTTGTTCTGTGCATTCTTGTTAGCTGTTGTCTAACTCAGACCCTTTAGATTACACGTCCAGAAAAGCATGTAGAAATCTAGTTGGGAAATACACGTACAGGCTAAGATAAAGCGGTAGTGAGTTAGTTACGAAATCATTGAGTTTAACATGGCTATGGGCAGCGCGGTGCTACTTAGATGAAAACAAGAGCAAAGTCATGTGATTTGCTGGAAACCGGGTGAGACTGGAGGCCCTTGTGCTAGGTGGACACAAAGACAAGGATCATATGCTTTCTCTCACGTGTGGAATTTGGGGGCTGGGAGGTTGTAAAGGAGACAAAAGTCAAGGGGATTTAATTTAAAGAGGAAAAAATGAGTAACAGAGGAGGCAAGTTTTATCTAAATGTTTTGAACGCCTGTGTGGAAATGTCATAATGAAACCCATTATTCTGTACAATTAATATATACTAATAAAGTCACTCAATTTGGTTAAGGCATCAAGCAATTACCAAATTAATGAGCGTGCATCACATGAAAAATGAGACTAGTGTGCTGATCAGATAACACTGTGGATAATTTTGTGTTTGTTCCACATAATTTTCCTTACTATGCCTGTTGTTGTTTACATAATTTAAAAATAATACAGTCAATTAATTTTAAGTGGGCATTTGTTGCTCTGGAAAGTTCTAAAACAAACTATTTATTGAATTGTTTTGTTTTTCCCTAAGAACTTTGTGTGTCTCAATATGAAATATGTGTCCGATCCCAAACTGAAAGGGACAACGGCATCAAGGATGTGAGCTCACAGACACTCACACTGTTGGTGGAAGCATCATTACAACTCTGGACAACACGGAAGCAGCATCTGTTATGTTTCTAACCATGTCCTTTGGTTCAGCAACAATCCCATTAATAGGGGGATGTATGAAGCTTTCACACAGATGCACAGGAACCAGACACAGCAGAGTGTGTTGAGCAGAGTTAATACAGCCTATATATGCTGATGTGTTGTGTGCTTGTAACAGAATATGGCGGAGCCATGAAACCAATAGCCTAGAGCTGCATTCATAAACATCTGTAAGTAACAAAGATAACACTGAGCCAGAAAAAGCTGCAGACGGATACACTGTACATCACTTACACATTTTAAAACCAGAGAAACAAACCATGTGTTCTTTATGATGACCGAGGATGCTAATAAAAGCATGGACAATGATGGAGAACACTGCAGTTCAGTGCTAAGAAAATGGAATATCCCATCATTCCTCTCCTTGCTCCACGGCCTGGGGTGGAGTCTTCCCTCTGCAGGGATAAAATTGGGAATCCAGGAAAGTGGATCAGCACAGGTACTGAAAGTGAGTTTTCTAGCCCCTGCAGCCTGGGACTTAAATAAATGAGATCCTGAAATCTGCGCAGGACCTGGGTGTTGGAAAGGAATCTGTTTCATTTCCCCTAAGCCAAATGCCAGACTCGAAAGCAGTGATTGTTCAGTAGAAAAGGGTGAAGTGGGGTGTCTAAAATTGGCACCGTGATGTCTTAAGGGTTATTAGAGAAATATTCTTTATACATGTTTAGATGCCTGGCTACATAATTTAAAACAGAATAAATGAAGTCATAAAAAAAGTACAAAACTCGGGTAAAGCCTTTTCTACATCTAAGATCATGTCAGAAATTGGGAAGGGATTAAAATTTGCTATCAAATCTTCATTCTCCTTGAGTTTTCAGTAAGTCAAGGTCATGGAGTTTGTAATATTCAAGAGGAAGTTTTCCTGAATACTGGGCACAAGCAACTTGAATCAATATATAAAATTAGCCTTCGTGTAAGTTTGAGGAGTGAGTAGTCACTTGAGGTTGGGCAGAGTGCAGTTTGACACATATTAAGAGTCAAGAGAGAGCTGGGTGGTGGGGGTACTTATCTTTAATCCCAGCATTGGAAGGTAGAGGCAGGCGAATCTCTGTGAGTTCGAGGCCAGCCTGGTCTACAGAGCAAGTTCCAGAACAGGCAGCAAAGATACATAGAGAAACCCTGTCTCAAAAAAAAAGAGAAGAAAAGAAAAGAAAAGAAAAGAAAAGAAAAGAAAAGAAAAGTCAAGCGGGATGGGTTGGAGACAACTGGTCCAGGAAAGTGATTGCCTTGCAAGCATGAGGACCTGAGTTCCACTCCCAGAGCCTACCTCAAACAGCCAGGTATCATGGCAGATGATGTGATCCTAGCACTGGGGAGACAGACAGTGACTCTTGGGCTCCCTGGCCAGCCTAGTCGGTTGAGTGAGCTTTAGGCCAGTAAAAGACCTTGTCTCAAAACAAAAACAATAAACACAAAATGATGGAGGAGGGTCATCTGTCTATGTGTTACTTTCATTGGTTAATAAAGAAACTGCCTCGGCCCTTTGATAGGACAGAAAATTAGGTAGGCAGGGAAGACAGAACAGAATGCTGGGAGGAAGAAGGCAGTGAGGCAGATGCGATGAAGCTCTAGCCCAAGATGGACGTAGGCTAAAATCTTTCCCGGTAAGCCACCACCTCATGGTGCTACACAGATTATTAGAAATGGGTTAATCAAGATGTGAGAATTATCCATTAAGAGGCTGGAACAAATGGGCCAGGCAGTTTCTTTATTAACCGATGAAAGTAACACATAGACAGATGACCCTCCTCCATCAACAAAAGATAAAAGGAAAAGATAAAGTGGATAGCACCTAAGGAATAATGAATGCCTGTGGTATCCTCTGGCTTCCACATGCACACAGTACATGTGCACACACATCTGCACACACACACATGTGCACACATGCATGCACATACACTCACATGTGCATACATGCCTGCACACACTCACATGTGCACACATGCATGCACACAAACTCACATGTGTACACATGCCTGTACACACTCAGAAGTGGATACACACCTGTACACACACTCATATGTGCATACTCACCTGCACACACTCGCATGTTCATACATACCTGCACACACACTCATATGTTCCTTCACACCTGCACACATTCACATGTATACATATCTACACATATTTACATGTGCACGCACACCTGTGCACACTCACATCTATACACATCTGCACATACTCAAATGTGTATGCACACCTGCGTACAAGTAAGAAGATGATAATGGGCACATTGTTTCATGGACAAGCATTCCACTGTAATTGTGAGGAGCTTCCCGAATAAGCATATTATGTATTTTTGCCATTTAAGCCAAAAATAAAATCTATTTTAAAATTATTTATTTGTGTGTGTGTGTGTGTGTGTGTGTGAGTGAGTGTGAGTGAGTGAGTGTGTGTATGTGCTCATGAGTGTGTGGAAGGATTATAATAACTTACACTTTGAGGGTACCATTTATCATGGAAGGGAACACATGTTGGTAAGAGCTGAAGCTGTCACACCAAAGCTGTAGTCACGGATAGAGAGAGGTCAATACAGTTGCTCATCCTTCTTTTTATTCAGCCTGGAACCCCAGCCCATGTGATGGTTCCATCTGCCTTCGGGGTGGGTCTCCCACCTCAGTTAAGCTCTGGAGACATAGAGGCACACCTGGCAGTGGGTCTCCATGGATACAGGCACACCTGGCGGTGGGTTTCCATGATGATTCTGAACCCAGTGAAGTTGACAATGAAGATTAGCCAACACGGCAGAGCAGCCCTTACCTACTGTACAGTTCTTGGTCCCCGGGCCACTCCCTCTGGGCTCTCACCAGTATTACAAAGGTCAACGCATTTGTGGGTGTTGCCAGGGCATCTCTGACTGGCTTATTTAAATTCCCAGGACGGCGCCTGGCACTTACAAGAAACCCAGGGAAGGGATGGCAGGACAGATTTGTCATAAAAGATAAACATGCTTTAGTGGCAAGGAGGAGAGTTGGCATGAGTGGCGACAAAGCCCCAGAAGTTAGCACCGTGCATCTGTGTACCAGAGGGACGGGAAGCTGACGCATGTGAGCAGGGCTTGCCGGTCAGCCAGTGTGGCTGGCCTGGGAATTTTGATGCTCCACAGAGTAGGGTGAGTTGCTGAAAAACAGTTTGTTGTTTAGACATTACAAAGGGCAAACTATTCTTTAAAATCTTGAACATTCCACAATATATGGCCAATTTGAATTCCCTCAAAATGAACCCATTTTACCAGAAAGCTTTTGCAGAAAGCCCCCGCAACCTTGCATGACATGAGATGATGCACTTAGAACAGCTGGTCAGAATTACAGATGACTAAGAGTCCTGTGATATCTCTGGAAAACCTCATTCGACAGGCTGAATGTAATTCCCAATTCTTTGACCTGAGTGTGAACAGCGGGGGCAAAATGCTAGCTGGTGTAGTTGGAGCTTTGTCCAGGCTCTGCTCAGTCTTTCCAAGTGGAAGCCCCTTCCCACCTCTGTAGAGTAACCCATCTGCCCCAGCACCCATCTCCTGCTGCTGGAACCCTGGGGATGTGACCCTAGAACTCTGGCATTGGCGTTATCTGCGTTTCTTCTGTAGCTCTCCATTGCTCTGTGAGAACGCCACACTAATCATCAGGAACCTCTGCCTTTTCTGGAAATTTAATAGAAACCTAATAACAATCCATCTTCACGCAAAAAGCACTAACTGGGGGAGCCCTGTCTCACGGATTATACCTCATTGGCCTCTCTTCTTCTTCCAAGACTCTAGTTCCAAACTGAAGATGGGAATATGGATTTTGCACAGAGAAAAGTTTTTGTTTTGTTTTTTTAAAACACCTAACCCTTGGCCTTCACAAAAGGCTGCTGATAAGGAAGTTCTCATCGTTTTCGATGATGCTGTAGTTTGGGTATTTGGATATCTCCTGAAAGACCCATTTTAGGCTTAGTCCCCAGTTGTTACCACAGAAAAGTGGGAGAAGCTTTGGGAAGTGGGGGCCTACTGAGAGGACGCTAGCCCAGTCCTTGAAGGGGACATTAGGGTGCCTCTCAAGGGAATGTAGGGGTGCTGACCTCTTCCTCTCTTCCTCCCAGCTACCATGGGGTGAGCAGTTTCCTCCGACACGACACCTGTTGTGATGTCCTGCTTTGTCATGGGGCCAAAAGCAACACAGCCAACTGCTAATGAACCAAAACCTCCAACCATTCTAAGTTGCTTTATCTTGGCTATTTATTCCAGCAACAGAAAGCTGATTAGCACAGATGGGACCGCAGCTGTGCAGGGGACTGGCTCACAAGTGGACTGATTATAATCTCTTTTAAACAAACGAGCAAAAAAGAGATTCAGCTCCAGGATGATGGATGTTAGGAGAAAAGATTAATAAACAGCACAACTCAACTCTGACCGGTTACCAGCATTCCTGTAAAACAAAATGAATTAACATACAAATGTCCCGGTCATGGTCCTAACTACCCAGAGTGTGTCTGGTGGCCCGTGGACCAGCATGCCGGCATATCTGGGAGCCTGGCAGAAAAACAAAACTTCTGGACTCTATCTCACATCTATTCTACTAGGCTCTGCACATAACCAGGTCCCCAAGGAATTGGTGTGATTGTGTGGGACTGAGATGCGCTGGCTTAGACATCATTTGCTTGAAGTTCTGTGGAGGAGCAGAGGCATCCTGCAGCTCTCTAGTTCAGCATAGCTTGGGGTGTGAGCATCTACCACGGAGCCTGCGGGGGACAGAGGATTCATGAGCTAACCAGGAATATTGAATCGGGAAGGGATGGCTGCACTTTGGTGATGCTATGTGAAGGTGGCATCTGTGGGACCATAGAACAGGAAACTTCATCTGCAACCTGAATACCCAGGAAGGGGTCCTTTGGGCTGAACGAAAATGACTAGTCCGGAAAATCAGAAATTGGAAAGGAATCCAGGAGAATAGTTTTTTCCTTAGCTTTTTGTCCTCCAAAAGAATTTTGTCTGAACTACAAACATAATGTTGTGAAGGGGAGGGGTGAGGAGGAGGAAGATGGGAGAGGAAGATGTGGAGATAAGGACAAAGCAGTCAGTCAGTGAGAACCCTGTGTGTTATGCAGATTCTGCTCTGGAAGCACTGAGGTTCCCCTGAGGATAGGAGGGGGCTTGCTTAGACTTGTTTTGAGGTTGGCATTGCCTGCTTCGGGGATAGGGAATTGTATAGGATGAGAATTAGTCATGGGGTTATCATTTGTTCAGACAGGAATGTGTAATGATGCTTAGGATAGAAATGGTTGAATATACATAAGGGACATGTTTAAATGTTAAAATTAGTGTGACTCTCAAACAATACGAGCTCTTAGGACCGACCTCTTTCTCATTGTCATCAGTAGTAAACTGATGGGTTTGCACTAATCCCCCTAAATTCCTTTTATGTATACACATTGCTATTATGAATTAACGACTTTCTGAAACTCTCCAGCCGGTGGTTTCATCTTATTTTGGTCCTCACTTAAGAAGGGCCTCTCTCTATTCTACACACCCACCCTGCCCCAACAGCAGCGGTTGCTCCCCAGCCGTCCACTGCTGCTGAGCTATGCATGCTCCATCGCGTGGTGTCTGCACGGGAGAGTCCCTCTGCCTGGCCAGCAGGTTGTCTGTCTGGTGAGCACATTTACTAGGATAAATGGATCACTCGCTCTTCTCAACACTAGCAATCTTTTTCTTTAGTTGACACCCTATAACACTTTAACGATGTGTCTAGGTGTAGCTTGGAACCACAAAAGAGTGGGACTTGTTCTAAGAGTTGGTTATCTGATACCAGACTTGTGGCCTAACTTACTGGAGCCTCCACTTTTCTCATCTGTGAAAGTGGCTTTGTGAGACTCATCTTGTCCACAGTGCTTTCTACGGCGTCTGGCTCAGGACAGCGTGTTTCTGCAGCAGCCGGGAACCAGCCTAAATGACTCTCTGTGATGCTAAGACAGACAAGCTTCACAGCAGGTCAAGGAACTTCGGGGAGGGTCGACCATGGCCTTTCAGACTTTTACAGTAGGTTTCGTCATTATACTGTCAGCAGATTTCGGTGGCACATTTCACTTGATCATTGCTTTTTATGTCTTAATATTTTTTGAGAGTTTCTTATAGGAGTGCTATATTTACATCATTTCACCCACCTTCTCCCCCTCCAACTCTTATCACAGTGCCCCATGCCCTTTCAAATTACGGACCTCTTCTTTAATTATTATTACATGTGTATACACATGTATGTTTAGATACAGCCTGCTGGGTCCATTCAGTGTTGCTCCTATGTGTATGTGTTCAGTGTCAGCCTCTTGGGATTGGCTAACTGATGAGGGGCACATCCCTGAAGATGTTGGTTGTGATCTGTCCATGATCTGTCCTTTTAGAAGGTGCCTCTCAGTACCCAGCAAGTGACTCAGCCTCTGCCAAACACAGGGGTTGCATTCACTGTGTGCCTGTGAACCTGTGTGGAAGGTGCTTTCCAGACACTTGAAGTCTCATACATTCTCAATCGTTCCCTTTTCTTCCCTCTCTCCCCACCCCTCCCTTTCTCTCTTTCTTCTTCTTTGGGTAGGTATATGGATATATGATCCACATTCATGTGCATATGTGTATCAACACATGTGTTTACAATTGTATATGCATGTGTGTGTGCATGCACACACATGTGTGTGTGTGTATACCTGTGGTAGCCTTAATGAAGTTGATGTTGGGTGTCTTCCATAATCATTGTCACTTTAATGTGTTGTGACATCTCTTGCTGAACCCAGTATTCGCCAATTCTGGCTAGTTAGTTAGCTTGCTCTGGGATCTCTGGATTTCTGGAATCTCTGGGATCTGGGATCTCTGGGACCCCGTGTCTCTGCCTCTCAGGTGCTAAGATTGCAGGTAGCCAACACACATGCCTGACTTTTATGTGGGTTCTGGCGGTCCAAACTCAGGTCTTCAAGCTTGCATGGTAACTGGTTTATCTGGTGAACCATTTCCTCAGCTCCCTTCCAGTTTCTTAGTGAAGGAAGGGGGCTCCAATTCAGCTCATGGTTTGAGTCCATTGTGGCACATAAGGAGAAGTTTTCCTGATTCAGTGTTAGTGACAAAAAATTGCTCCTCTAAGAACTGGCTTCCTGGTTTGTGCTGGTGTGGTTCTGAAGCACTTAAATGGGGTTTGTGAGCAGGGTGTTACAAGTTGCTTAATGGCAACATAGACCCCCTGTGTTCCTGGAGCTGGGGCAGTAAGCATGGCTTGCAGAGGCAGTAAACATACCTCTGCCATGTTGGACTGGGCGGAACAAACACCTAAGGTTGTTTTTTGTGCATGTGTATGTGTGTGTGCATGTGTGTGTCCATATGTGTGTGCCTGAGGGGGTTGCATAAGTGTGTGCCTGAGGAAGCCAGAGATCCATACCAGGTGTCGTCTCTGGTTGCTCTCTACCTTAGTTTTTGAGACAGGGTCTCTTGCTGGACTTGGAGCTGACCAATTCAGCAAGACCAACTGACCAGCAAGCTCCAGGGATCCTCCTGTCTCCATCTCCCCAGTGCTAGGATGTTGGGTGTGCACTACCATGCATGGCTTTTTATGTGAGTGCTGGGGATCCAAACTCATACTTGCTCTACTGACTAAAAGCCACATGTCCAGTTCCTAATGTCACTTTATTCCCTGATCCATTGTGCCACACATCTCAAGTATTTTTATTTTCTTTTATCTTTTAGGTACTGGGGATCAAAGCCAGAGCCTCATGCATGCTAGTTAAATGCTCTACCACTGAGCCACATCTCCACCTTCAAGAATTAGTCATTTCTTTTCCATGGTGCCCTAAAACACTCAACAAATGTGGTTCACAAAGGGAAGCAAGATCTCACCACTGTCTGCTTTAGGTTAACAGGTGGAAAAACTCAGCCTAAATGTTGGTGATGTAGGGAAAAGGACCTGGGTGTTGTCATTCATCACTCCATGCTTCCTGGCTGGTGACACAAAGTGACCAATTCTTCCCCCCCCCCCCCGCTTCCCATGAAGGACTGCATGTCCCAGCTGTAAGCCAAAACCAACTCTTCCTCTCTTAAATTGCTTCTTATCAAGTATCTTGTCACAGCAAAGAGAGAAATAACTAGTACATTCTTTCATTTTTGTCCAATTTGGCAACCTATGTCCTTTGGTTTGGAGAGAATTTCATTTAATTGTGCAGATGTTTCCTGCAGATTTCAATATTCCCTCCTGGTGGGGTGGGGTTGGGAGATAGGAAACATTTTTTTATATATACGTAAGATTTAGGAGACTCAGAAACTTCCCAGTCCCAGGTGATGAGAACAGGAGGTAGAAACTGGGGAGATGGATTTGAGTAAAAAGACCCCGGAGTGACCAGTTTCTTTCTTGGCTAAAAGACAGGAATGTCCTTGGGCTTGCCAGCAGCGTCTCTGCAGCTGGAGGCAAGAGATGCCAGAAGCATCTAAGCTAAAAATGTCCCATGTTCCACCATGGCTGGAGGCCGGAGATACCAGGAGTCTGGATTGTTTTTATCTTTCCCTTTCCAGGAAAGTCCACCAAGGACATGACTGGAACTTGCCAAGCACCTTGGGATGGAAACTGAATAGATCTGCTTACTCTGCCTCCCGCCCCTAAGGCTTGTTGACTCCAAGGCGGTGAGGCTCAGTGGTATTCCACTCTCAGGGACCCTTCTGCTCCGGATCCCTATAATAAAATGTTTCTTTCTGTGTTCCATGAATTTTATTCTTAGAACTCATAACACAGAGCCTGAAGGCCTCTGACGTTGGTGGCAGCTCACTTTCTAGGACCCTAACCCTCTTAAGCACCATAGAGCAGAACAAAGTCCTCTTTGTTCTGTCAAAGACATATCCGAGGAGGGATCTGTAAGCAGTAGATAGTCACCAAGGGGCAGGTGGCCCTGCTCTGTGTACCTTCCTGCAAGCTGGGTTCCAGAAAGGCCGGTTTTGTGAGTCCTCTCCTGAGCTAAGGTGAGACTTTTTAGTGTTCTAGCTGGCTTTGGGTCACCATAGTCCTGCAAACGACCCTTCCAAAACTCATTGTTGCACTTGGATGAGCTACTTCTTTATTGTTTCCTTCTCCACCTGGTCTGGATGGACTCACTAGGAAAAAGAAATGATGATGGAGCTATTTCTTTGATTTTTTTTCTTCTCTATTAAGGAAGGTGTTATCTACCAAAGTGACCTTCCTAAGTTTCTGTCCTCTGTTTCTTATCCTCTACTCTTTTTGTTCTCCCTTTTAGATATTTCTCTGACAGAGAGGGAAATGGCTGACAGGAAGAAGAGCAGGGAGGAAAAATGGCCGACAGGAAACTGAGTGGAGGAAGAGGGAGCTTCAAGGAAAGAAGGGAAATGTAAAAGTCTAACCAGTCTTCAGGAATGTTTTTAATCCCCTCAAATGGCTCCACACTTTCATGCCATATCTTTCATGGTGCCTGTTGCTTTAAATACCAGTGTAATGATCTGTTCTGTCTCTTTAGGAGACAAGCCATGCCCACTCCCTCCCCTGTCCACAGAGGCACACTGATCTTCAGCTTCCAGCCTGAGTTCCTCCCCTTTTCCATCTCCCTCTCCAAGAAGCAGCTTCTGCCTCTCCCCACTTCTCCCCTTTCCCTTTCTGTCTCTCCCCCCCCCATCTTCTTTCCTTCTCCCTTTCCCCTCCACAGCCCACTGAATAAATATTAAACCTCACTCTGCATGGTGTGCCTATCCATGTCTCTGTCTCTTGCCCACTGCTGCACGTCTCCCTGCCCTGGACCAGCCACCGCCCGGGGACCTGCAGCTGTCCCTGCCTGGGACTGGCTGCTCTCAGGGCCCACTGCCTGCCACCCCATAGCCCACTGTCACCGCTTGGGGACCTGTAGCGTTTCTGCTGTCTGCCACCACCGAGGATCCGCAGCATTTTTAATGTTTCCATTACAACCAGGCTTTCCAAAGGTTTTGAAGAAAGAATGATTTTTGTTTTGAACACACACACACACACACACACACACACACACACACACACAGAGAGAGTTTGAAGCTTTCTCCATTCTGCTAAGAAGATCACCACTCTGAGAGACTTCTCCATCATCAGTTCTCATTCCTGGATGTATGGTCTCTGGGTGAATGAATGCTTTCTATCATTTAAAAGTACTTAAAGAAGAGCTAGTTGTGTGTGATTATCTGCCCTATGGAAGCAGGCATTTCCTGTGTTACTAAACCTAAAACTTACAACAGAATTCTGTTATAGCATTTTCTTTAGTCAGACCCCCACCTCATGCTTAGGTTCCCTTTGCTGTGGCAAAAGCAGCTTAAGAAACAAAGGGTTCATGGCGGCTCACAGCTCAAGGTCCAGACCATCAGTGTGGCAGGAAAGTCAAGGCAGAAAGACCTCGACACAGCTGGCCATACTGGACCCATGGTCACAAAGAGTGCTGAACGCTTGTCTCAGATCACTTTCTCCTTCCTATACAGTCTGAAATGCTAGCCCAGGGAATGGTGCCACCCACGGTGGTTGTATCTTCTTATCTCAACTAAACTTAATCAAGAAAATCCCCTGAGTGGCTAACCTAACCTAAATAATCCCTCCCAGGTGGACCCAGAGGCTTGTTCCTACATCCTGCCAAATTAATATTTGACACCAGTCATCATAATCATAATCATGATCTCTTAGCTTCTTCCTATATCTGACAGAAAAGCTTTTCACCAACATTTCCCAGGTTGTACTTGCTCACTAACCATCTCTTTTTGCTTTTTAAAAAGGTTTACTTTTTGTTTATGTATATGTCTGTATGCATATGTGACAGTGCCCTCAGAGTCCAGAAGAGGGCATCAGATTCCCCTGGAGTTAGAGGTAGTTGTGAGCCACCCGCATGGGTGCTGGGGATTTCATTCCTGTGCTCTGAGAGAGCAGACTGTGCTCTTAACTTCTGAGCCATCTCTGAAGCCCCACTTCCTCTCTGTTCCCACGAGTTTGACATTTTAGATTTCACATATTAAATGAGAACGATCATTCTCTGTGTGTGTCTGGCTTCATATAACATTCTGCAGGCTCAAATACATTGCTGTAAACAGTAGGAGGCCCTCTTTAAAGGCTGAGCTGTATCCCTGTGAGTGTATATGCCTATGCCATATTTTTTTAAAGTCATTCATCCACTAATGGATGCTTGGGTTGGTTTTATATTTTGACTATTATGAGTAGAGCCGCATGGAACACAGGAACGTGGATATCTCATCAGCATACTGATTTTTATACCATTTGGCCATATACATAAATTATGTTGTGTGTTTTGGAGATTATTGGATCATAGAGTAGCTGTTCTTCCATGTTTTTGAGGAACTCACTATGTTTTTTTTCTTTTCTTCTCTCTTGGATAAAGAACTGGCTGTCTTTCTCTCTTTAAACAGACATAGAAATAAATGGCATTATTGCTGGTGCCCAGTGGCTCATGCTGTCCGCCATGGTCATCACCTAGCATGAACTGGATATGAAGTAGGAAGACAGTAACAATTAGCTCAGACCCCACAGACCCTGTCACATGCTTCCCACTGTGTAGAATACAGGACGGAGGATGGCTGAGGGCGGTTGTTAGCTGATTAATCAGACAGATTCAGTCTCAGGAAGTCTTCATGGGAGGATGATCCTGGACAACTAACAACAGTTCCACTGCAAAGGGAAGAAAAATGGGGGCCACAGGAGTCCGCCTGTCTCTTCCTCTAGGCGAAGCAACTTCTCTACCAGAGCAGGCAGACTGGAAATGAATCATTTCTATGGCTTCCAAAGACAGTTTATTTTTTTGATATCTAACTAGAAAGTCCCCCAGGAAAAAGAAAACATAAACTCAGAGCCAGAATTCAGAGAGATAGGGGCAAATTACTCATGGCTCAAGAAAAGGATTTCATAAAATGTGTGAATAATTGCATTTGAAATGCTAACCGACGTTTTTGCATTCCCATGTGTAGAAGATCCAGCTGCCTGGTGCCCTCTTGCAGTGGGTAGTGCCTGATAAAATGTTATATTCTCAGTAGCCCAGGGACAATTGTTACTGAAAAGCAGAAAACTCATTTAAAAGCATGTTTGGGAACATTTTCATTATTTCTTTCTGGTAAAGATGGATTCACATATTCCTTTTGAAATAGTATTGTCCTTTATAAAAGAAAAATATGGCCGCTATTAGAGAGGACACTTTCTCTTCCCCCTCCCCTGTCTCTACGCTTTCCTTCCATCCCACTCCCCCCTCTCCTTTTCCCTCCCCCTTTCATAGGGCCGAGATGGCAGATCTATAATCTGCAGGTTAGGCCAGCAGCATCGAGATTTCGAGAAGAGCTGATGAAGCATTTAAAGTTCAGAGTTGGTAGGGAGGATTTCCTCTTCCTCCCGGAGCAGTCACTTACTTCATTTAGATCCTCACTCCATCAGATGAGGCCTCAGAACCCTGCTTTACTCAGACGCTATGGTTTTCAGTGGTGATTGTGCTGGAAACAAGGGAGGATGGCCAAGCCAGCACAGGCTGGTTAGCTCAGGGTTCTCCCCAAGGGGCCCTAAAATAGCCGCTTCCCAGTCCTTAGCCATAAAGAGGCTTCTCTCACCCCATCCCATCCACCAGCACCTGCTTCCTGTTATTTCCAGATCCCATGTTTATCTACACAGAAAGCTGTGCTAATGTTATTTTTGTTTTTGTCAGCTTGATACAAGTCAGGGTTATCATGAAGGTAGAAGGTCCTTGAGAAAAAACTGCTATCCCCACATTGGCCTGTAGGCAAGCCTGTGGGGCATTTTCTTGATTGCTGCTTGATGTGGAAGGGCCCAGCTCACTGGGGGAGGTGCCATCGCCAGGCAGGTGGTCCTGGGATGTATAAGAAAGCAAGCTGAGCAAGCCCCCTAGGAGCAAGCCAGTGAGCAGGGCTCCTCCACGGCCTCTGCTTGAGCTCCTGCCTCCAGGTTCCTGTCCTGACTTCCCTCCTGAGGGGCACTGCCATGTAAGTGTGAGCTGAAATAGACCCTTTGCCCAAGACAGTGCCTTTTGGTACTGATGTTTATGACAGCAGTAGAGGGTGAACACTGGAGGTCAGGGTAATGGGTTCTGACTACAGCCGGGAAAGCCAACACTGGAGGTCAGGGTAATGGGTTCTGACTACAGCCAGGAGAGCCAACACTGGAGGTCAGGGGTTCTGACTACAGCCGGGAGAGCCAGCACTGGAGGTCAGGGTAATGGGTTCTGACTCTATCTGGGAAAGCTGCTCAGCAGTGTAGCTGACTAGACCAGTATAGAAAACTACAGCCTTTGATGGAGCAAAAATCGTGTTCGCACAACAGTGTGAAACTTGTAGTTCTAAGCCTAGGACAGATGTAGCAAAGCACAGAATCCCACAGAATAACTCAAAAGCAGGCGAAGCTCATGTTCTTAGAAGACAGACTGTGTGGAGTCCTTTCTCCAGAGAGCAGCAGTATTGAACGTGTTGAGGAGGGGGGAGTAGAACTTGAGAGCATTGTTATAAATTTCACCTGGAGTGATGGGAACATGACTATCCGAGACTGGTTTTGTTGACGCAGTGTGTAAAGGTGCTTGCTGCCAAGCCTGGCGAACTGAATCCAATTCCTAGTGTTTCAGGTAAGCCCATCAGAGAGAGCCACGTGGACGCTTTTAAAGCCCAATAGAAAGCCTTTTGCTGCCTGGGGAATGTGGCCAAATCAAGCAGCATAGTCCTTATAGTGTTTTGCCTTTTTATGCACAAAACCCACATCTTGGTTGACACACTTCAGTTAGCAAGAACCGCGAGCAAGAAGCAGAACTGTAAAAGCCAAAAAGCTAGGTTAGTCCATATGGGATATTCCTGGATCCTGGAACTATGGACCAAGTCTTTGATGGATTAGGTCTTTGTTCTGCAGGTGTTGGAGGCCTCTGGGTTGGATTTTAAGGTCAGAATGGTGCCTTTAACATGGTGTCAGTTGTGCTAAGGTCTGGGACCTGTTACGTCAGGACTCACGTGGTCTAAGGAGCGAACTGACTCTTGGAAAATCATCTGACCTCCAGAGATGTGCTGCGGAACAGGCATGCCAATGCTTTTTCTCTCCCTCTTTCTCCCCCCCTCCCCCCACAAACACACACACCAAATAAATAAATGTATTGGCTTTAAAAATTTCTGCAAGTCACCTATGTCCATGCTTTGGGTCCATTTTCTCTCAAGGTACTGGTATTTATTTTATTGACTTGTAAGCAATCTATGACTACATTTTGAAGCTGAGCTCAGGAGAATTTTCCTTGTCAACTTCTCTACTTCTTTTAGTTGACGAGAGTCAGTGTCCCAGCCCTGTGGAGAGTTGTATTGTTGCTTGCTAGCTGTTTGGTGGACTGTAACTCATATATGGTATGGATCTAGCTCTTCTTTTTGTCTCATTGAAATAGTTTTAATGTAGTGTGAGCTGCTGTAACAGTCTCATACTCTCACAGGGTTAAGAGATGGTTTTAAAGCCCAGCCCCCCTTGCCAGGTGGTGATGGTGCACACCTTTAATCCCAGTACCCTGGAGGCAGAAGCAGGCAGATCGCTGAGTCTGAGGCCAGCCTGGTCTACAGAGCAAGTTCCAGAACAATCAAGGCTACACAAAGAAACCCCATCTCAAAAACCTCCCCAAGAAACAAAACCAAAAGATTCGGAAAAAAAACCCAGCCCTCCAAGATCTTTAAAAATACTCATTGGAAAATGAGATGTAGGTCTCATCACTTTGAACCTGGGCTCCGTGGTGTCTTGATCGATAAATAATGGCAGGTGTGAAATTGTGTTTGATTCTAGACCCAGACTTCAAAGAGCTGTCAGCTTCTTTGTCTCTTAGGATATTTCTTCTTTGAACTCAGCTCTGTGCTAAGGAGAGGCTGAGAATCACAAGATCAGGCTAGAACGGAGAGGCATAAGGGCTTCCTACCCCCAGCCCTGAGCTCACAGCTCTCCACAGGTGCGATTGTTGTGAAAGCGGGTCCCACAGCCCTCACTGACACCATGGGGTGCAGAGGGTGATTGCCCCTCGTAGTCCTGCCCAGATTAAAGTTTTATAGGTGAATTAAGTGACCACTGTCATCCCAAGCCTCCCAGTTTTGGAAGGTTTATTTCATAGCCTCTATATAGGCAATAAATACCCAAAAACATAGTAAAGTTTTCTTTCTCGCTTACACATCCGTGTTTATTGCTGCACTATTCTCAATAGAAATGGACTCAGCCTTGATGTCCATCACCACGTGACTTCATGAGGAAATTGTGATTCCAAACCACAGTGGAATTTTATTCTTCCTTTAGGGAAAATGAAATCATGCCATTTGCAAGAAAGGGAATGGAGCTGGAAATAATCGTGTTACATGAAGTATCCCAGGTTCAGAGGGTTTGATGGGAGGAAAATGGAACTAGGATGGATGTGATTTGAAGGGAGCCACTGAGGGGAGGGACTCGTGGGATGGGGACAGACATACCAGAGAGGAATGAGAGAAGCAACTGTGAATGAGAATACCGTCGTGAAATTCACTGCTTCCTATGTTGATTTAAAAATAAATAAATAAACTTAGTTAAAAAGCAGTTTCCACTAACCCGAGGCAGTGGTTAGGAAACACACTTCTGAATGGTCATTAGAGGCATTAGGAGGACGTTTCTCCTTTTTCTGATGCTGCCCAGGAAGGGGCAAAAGTGACATGCAAACTTCGCAAGCTCTTGGATGGGGAAGAACTGTAGTGACATTTCAAATGTATTTTAATAAATAAGAGTGTCTGAAGATCTGAGAGTAAAACAGCCCCACTGCTCAGCCTTACAGACCAGGTTATGGTAACACCACCTTTGATCCCAGTAGCCACACTACTTGCCATAGAAACTGGGCGATGCATGCCTTTAATGATGGTGGTGCATGCCTTTAATCCCATCCCTAGAGAGGACTAGAAAATGGGAGGAAACAGCTCTCGGCACACAGTCTTCTTCTGAGATTCCAGGAGGCAGGATCTCCATTTCAGACTGAGGTCGAGGTAAGAGCCAGTGGCTGGCTGTTTTGTTTTTTGGGTCTTCAGGTTGAACCCCAGTTTCTGCCCCCCAGTTTTCATTTAATCGTGCTTCAAGGAACTCATGCTCTGGTTTGTGTTTCTGTCGGCTCTCACTGTCACTCATGCACTCCGTCTTGGAAAGGAGCCCGAACTCTATGCTTCCCAGCTTCCTAGCAAGACCTCACTCTGAGGAAGGTGTAGCGCCCATCATGGGTGAAGCATCTAGCTGAAGGGCACACAGCACAGAAATGATGAACCATTGTTTTTAGAAAATGGTTGATAGTCTATTATGCCATGTTTAGGTATATGTATACATTGCATGATGTGTAAGTGAAACATGCCCATCATTCTCATGCCATTCCTTCATTGTGAAAACACACAGCATCCTTTCATTTAGCTCCTTGGGATCTACAATATAAAATTATCAGTAGTCACCTGGGTTACTTTTCTCATTGGTGCAGCAGAACACCTGAAGAAAGCAGCTCAAGGAAGGAAGAGAGTGCGGTTAAGTTTGATGGTTTGAGGTTGATGTTGACCCACAGTTGGAGACTACAGGCGCATGGCAGAGAAAGCACAGCATCAGGTGTTGTGTGATGTTTTATTCTTTCGGCTTTTTGAGGGGCCCACCACCCAGCTCCCAGATAAATCATACACAGAGGCTTATTCTTAGTTATGGATCCTGGCCTTGGCTTGCTTCTAGCCAGCTTTTCTAATCCTGACTACTTCTTGCCTCTGGGCTTTTATTTTCTCTATTTCTGTATACCTTTCCCTCCTTCTTTCTCCATGGCTTGCTGTGTGTGGCTGGGTGACTGGTCCCTGATGTCCTCCACTCCTTGTTCTCTCCTTGCTCCTCTTTCTACCTCATTTCTCCTTCAGTTTATACTCCCTGCATACCAGCCTTCCTGTCCTTGCCCCTGCAGTGCTCGCAATTGGCCGTTCATCTCTTTATTAGACCATCAGGTGTTTTCGACAGGCACAGTAACACAGCTTCACAGAGTTAAACAAATGCAGCATAAACAAGAGTTCCACACCTTGAGATAACATTCCCCAGCAATCAGCAGCTCGAGGCAGCTGCTTGCGCTGCATCCCAGCTCAGAGGGCAGAGCAGAACAAATGTGCTTGCTCAGCTTATCTTCTGCCTTCTGTTCTGTCCAAGACTCTAACTCCAGTCCAAGATCAGTGGCATACGTGTTTAAGGTGGATCTTTCCACATCAACCTAACCTGGACACTCCCTCACACCTCACAGAAATCTTCAAAGAATTGTCCCCTAGGAGTCTCTAGACCTGACAAACTAACAATGCTCACTATCAAATCATCTTACACCATTCTGTAACAAAGTCTCACATACAGGTTATTTTTATGAATCAATTAGAATAATTTTTAAAACACGATAAAATGCTCCAGATTTTGCAAACTCAGTATTAACATATCATTGTACAACATTTTTATTTGTATGTTTTCGAGGTGAAATAATATTTTAGATATATTGACTTACATAAAATATTTGATCAAAATCAGAAAAATGATAAGTAAATATGTATCTTTCTAGGGCATGAATTTGATAATGGGAAATTAAACAATTTCCCAATAGGAAATCCATTATAGATAATTTACAGGGAAGCGTCACATGATGGCAAGTTACATGAGACAGCACAGATCTTTGCTCTATCACCAACTGTGGTTTGCCTCCTCCAGGCCATGCTACATAAGGTGGCAGGGAAAAGTTAGCTTAGATAACTTTGAAGTTTATAAAAAGTATCATTTATGAGTTTGGGCACAAGTAGAGAGCATGTTCTAGTCTTCAAAAATGAAAACGATACCATGCTATGCACCACCAATGGCCAAGCAATAGTCTCCTCTGTGGAGCCGTACTCTCAAAGAGATCAGTGGAAACTGCAGGCTCCCCCACTTCCCCATAGTGCTCTGGACCATCTGCTGAGCCTGCTGGCCAGAGGTCATCGCAGCTGGGCTTGCTGACCTGTGACTTTCCTTTCTTGGAAGGACGGCGTGGGAAGACTCAGGATCCACACCTGAGCATCCAACTGCCCTTCCCAACCAGCTCTGTGCAATTCTGCCCTAACTGCATGTGACCTTGGGCTCTCTGGGAAAGGCTAGATGGTATAGGAAAGGAGAATTAGGGCAGACACAGCCAAGGAGAAGTCATTATCCACACTGGGTGTGGACTTCAGTGTGGCTCCTTTACGGCCATCCATGGATCTGCAACTAGACCTAAGAAATTCATGGATTTCCCTGAATGAACTTGGACTTTGCTGGAATCACAGCTTGGTTTGTCATTAGCAACAGCAGCAACAGCATCTGTCCTGGACCTTAGTAACAAGAAATGGAGACACACCTTTCCTGGGAATAGGACTTATTTCTAGATTATTCTCACCTCAGCTCGGCAGTCACGCGAGGCCATGATTTCAGCAGGGAAAATGAGGACACACCACTTCCTCCCCACCTCCCAAACTTAGCTGGAGGGCTCTACTCCCTGAGCTGTGGGTGTGCAGGAGGGGAGTCAGAGCAGGTGTGCTCTCCCCTCTTCTCAAGTGGTGCAGAGAGAACACCCTAGGCTCTGCTACCTGCAAACAGCTAGGGAAACTCAAGTCCCAAGAAATAAAGCTTTCCATCCAGAATCCATTGAAAGAGTGTCCCAGCCTGTTAGGGAATCACCTCACAAACGGCTATGGCTTTTGCAATGGATCCACACAGGGACCTGGTTTTTCTTCCTCAGAACCCACAGCCTCAGCCATTTGGAAGAGCACCCATATCAGTTTATGCACGGAGTGTGCGTGGGCACGTGTGTGCCTGCACTTGATGCTTCTCTTCCAGGAGTGCCGGTCTCTGAGTATCTTCAAAGCCTTCAAGAGAACAGGTTGTGGGAAGAATTCTGTAGCCAGTGATAAAAACAAGTTCAGCAGGAGAAGCCGACACATGGAAATAGCCTTCAAGGTGCAATGAGTTTTGTGGGACTGGATTTGGGAGAGGGGGCAGAACCATGCAAGGGTTTTCCTGAAATAAAGTCTGAGATGTACATACACACACACACACACACACACACACACACACACACACACACACACAGAGAGAGAGAGAGAGAGAGACAGAGAGACAGAGAGAGAGAGAGAGAGAGTGAGAGAGAGAATAATCCTTATAGAAAATGGTTGATTGGAGAGATGCTGATTTCTATAACATAAATCCCAAGCCTATCATAATAATCATTAGAAATTTCAGTTTCTCAATTATCCTCCTTGGTTGACTCCAGTCTATTGTAGGGACTAGAGAAAGCCATTAGAAGGGCTGGGGGTTTAGCTCAGTGGTAGAGCCCTTGCCCTAAGTACGAGTACAGACCCTACCCATCATGAGACTCTGGTCAGTCGTTACTAAACGGATGAATCACATCCTTCAGAAATCCCGACCTACTTGTGATTATTTTTAACAGTAGAGATTTGTTGTTTCTGTGGAAGTCTGGAATTTAGCTCAGGCAGTTCAGATAACCCCATCTCCTCCGCTGAGGGATGATGGGGGAGAGCATCTTCAGGGCAGGGCCTCCACCTCTGACTCCCTGGGAAAGTCTTTCACGTCTAATGACCCTTGTCTGAGCTCTTCTGACCACGTGCTCATCACAGCACATTTCTCTCCAGACTTGTTATTTTTTGTTTTCATGTTTCTGGAATGGTTGCAAAGTGGTGTGATCAGGAAGTTGGGGGTTTGACTTTCCAGTGCTGTTCACAGTGCTTCCGAAAGCCTGTGTCCTGGGGCGCCCTAATTCCTTAAAGATGGTCACCCAGCACATGCATGCTCCCAGGGGAGAGCACACGGCCCAGGGATTTCATATCTAAGCTGACCTGAAATTTCACCATTTCAGTGTGACACTCTAGCCTCAAAAATGTGCTACCTGTGCCTGTTGCAGAGAAATAACACGCCTAGTTTAAAGTCATGAATATTTAGGAAGTGATTGAAGAAACTCAAGTCTCTCCTCCACTTGGAGCTGGAGAGTTGAATCCGTGGTTTAGAGCACTGGCTGCCCTTCCAGGGGATCTGGGTTCCATTCTCAGCACCCACATGGCAGCTCATGACCATTTGTAATTTCAGTTCCAGGATATCTGGTGCCCCCTTCTGGCCTCTGCAGGTGCCAGGCATGTACTTGGCACATAAATATACCCATGCAGGCAAAATACTCACACACATAAAAAAGAAAAAGAAATTGCCTCCGGGGAGTGCCATGCATTCTACCAAGGGATTTCCTTACAAACCCCTGAGAACCTCAGGATCATCAGCTCCAACTTGTTGGCACTTCACACTACACTAAGAAAAGTAAATTAGAGGAAGACAGATAGCGAGCATATGGAGTCGTTTATAGGTGGAGTGTGGGGTAAATGTCAGCCTTGGAAGGAGAGTGGAATATGCTGATCACTGGGGACTGGGGGAGGTGGGTGGGGTGAAATGTAGGCCAGATGGACAAAGCATTGGAATAGGAATAAGATGAAGCATTAAATAGCATGACAACTACAGCATTTTAAACATGGAATTTTATACATACAAGATTAAGCGTACGCGTTCTCACACAAAAAGATACCTATTTGAAGCGATTCGTGCATTAGTTAGCGTGAGTGGGGTGAACATTTCACAATGCACACACCAAGTCACATTATATACTTCAAATGTATACAATTTTAGATGTCAGTGACTCTCCAATTAAGCTGAAAGAAAAACAACTAGATAAAGGGAACAAAAATGAGGTGATTGCAGTGGCACACGCCTTTAATTTCAGCACTTGGGAGGCAGGGGCAGGTGGATCTCTGTGGTTTTGAGACCACGCTGGTCTAATAGGTAGCCAGGGCTACGCAGTGAAAGCTTGTTTTAAAAATGAGAATGAGGTAGAAATTAAAATGGAGTCATTAGGGTGAGTTCTAATCCAGCAGTCCTTTTGGAAGAGGAAATGGGGGCACGGGCAGGAGTGCAAAGGAAAGGCCTGTGAGCCCTGCAGAAAGGGAAGGCCACATATAAACCAAGGAGCAAGAACCGCAAAGAGATGGGCACATGAGCTAACTTTTAAAAGTCAGTTTCTTCTGTTTAAGTGTTAGGAAAACTTCAAAAAATGCAATCTACCAGATTAACCTGCCTCTTTCTTTGTGAAAAGAAAATCTGTCCAACTAAAGCACTCACATCAGAGTTTAAACTTTTCTCATAGGTTTTATGTAACTTCTGAGTCAGAGGGACTTGTAATCAAGATATCAAATCATTGAAGATTTATCCAGAAAAACAGCACTTGTCAGATTAAGGTTAATTACATTCTAAACCAGCTTTTGATGTATTTTTCAATACTTTTTAATTAAACTCATTGACGGCTCATGTTCGGTTTTTGTTTTAACACAGTTAACTCTCTCCCAGCCCCACGCACATGGCTCAACTTCTCTGACCGGCAGAGAGATACGTCTGCCATGCCCACTTCCCTCAAATATAAGTACTTTATAAGGGTAGGTAAATGTTGGCCTACCTCCACCATGAACACCATAGGACCAGTAGGGTCACCAACACTGCGTGAGACACAGTTTGGGACGGGCCAAGACCCTGTGAGGAGAACAGCAGTGGGCCAAGCTCCGGGCTCCCTCCTCCCCCTCGCGCACACAACCGCAGGAGGAGTTTGCATTCTGCGAGGTCCAGGTAGCATAACCCTCAATTGGGTCATTATTTCCCGTGCCGCTTTGCTGTTCCATAGTCCCGGGGGCTTGCCTAGGCACACAGACTGGAACATTATCTCCGGCAGATGTTGTCACCATGCCCCTTTCCCGCCTCTTCTCTCGGAACTGTGCTGCCTGGCTCTCAGGCGCTGGCCACACCGAGTGCCAGAGAGCAAGCTCAACCTTCCCAGCTCTCAGCCAACAACACACCAGGAGTTGGCAGAGAAGCAGAGCTGAGGAGTGCACTGCAGTTTCCCAGCATCCCCCAGGGGGACTGAGCTCCAGCTGTCCACTGGCCAGTGGTCTCTTGGTCACACATCCTGCGCTGGCTGCCTTGTCTTTACTATCTGACTTCTCTCCCCGAGGGGTACTGAATGCCTGCACACAAACCCTTGTCTTGGGTTCTGCTTTTGGGTGGGAGTTAGGGGGAAATGAGACAGTCTCTGGCTGAGCACACGGGAGACAGTAAAATTGTTAAGTTGCACAAAACTAGAGAGACTGGGAGATCGCAACTCTCTTTGGAAGAACGAAGAACCCGCCCCGTATGCCTTACAGCTTGGTTGTCTCTTACAGTCTTGGCAGCTTCCTGCTTCATTTTCTGAGCTTCAATTATGGCTTCAAGTTAGTAGCTGTGTGAGCAGCTTGGATGGCCTTCTCCCTGTATGTGTGTGCACATGTGCACACATGTACTCGTTCCTGCTTATTCTATTATTAAAATTTAGCTGCGTCATGGAGGCAACTCATTATTTTTCTATTATTATCCTGGGTCTTCTGACAGGGCTTTCTAGCACTTGGTTATGACTCAGAAATCAAGGGAAAGCTTTTGAGTCCCCTCTTGAAGTCAGACGGTTAAGGTGATGTATCTGAGACCAACAGCAGCATCCACAAGGGAAAGTTGCCACAAACGAATGAATCCAGGGGTCAGTGGTCAGATTCACAAAGTCCAGTTCCCTCCCTTATCCATTCGGGGGAGTTAAAGTTTGGTTGACTACAGTGAGGTTCTGTGATGGAAGGTCTGAGAAAGCCTACCCTCTCCTGGGTTGTGTTTGCTGTCTGGTTCTTTGAGTGTGGAGTATTGGCCATTCAGCCTTAAGAAGGGAATTTAGAAAATTCCCATTGAACCTAATTACTCCCTAAAGGCCTATGAAAGCGAACTGACCGCTCATAAATTAGACAAGTGGAACAGATCACACACTGAGGGAATCTGGCTCAGCATCTCTAGCTTCTTGCCATTATGAGTGAACAGGGAAGCAACCCAGGGCTCCTCTTGTTTCCCAGCTGACCTTTGCAGTCTTCCTGCGCACAGTAGGAACTCGAGCCTGTGGGTGTTAGTTCCTCTTCCTGCTCTGAGATGCCATATCTGACCACAGCAGCCCAGTGGTTGACGGTGAAGGCATGGTGGCAGGGGGATGAGGTGGCTGGTCACATTGTGTATAGTCCATCACGGTGGGAAGGCATGGTGGCAGGGGGATGAGGTGGCTGATCACATTGCATCCAGCCAGGAGTGGAGAGAGACAAAGACAGGTTGGTATTCAGCTCACTTTCCATTTTTTTTTTCAGTCTGGGACTCGAGTCTATTCAGGGTGGGTCTTCCTGCTCTGTTAAACCTTTCTGGGAACTCACTTTGAACATATCCACAGGTGTTTCCAGGGTGACCTGGTCAAGTGGACAGCGGTGAAGTATCATGCCGCCTCTAACCTAAATGAGGGTTGGTAGCAGGTGGCAGTCTGTCTCCTGTGGCAAGTGGTCCAAATCCACCTAGCCTTGGGCGTTCCTGGACCACTTGAGCATCCCATGTGTAGTCAACATGAGACAGCACAAGAATTCCCCCTCGCTTCTCAAGCATTGCTGTAAGACTCTTCCTACAAGCGTCCGATGGTGGTCTCTGGGTTGTCTCTCCCTCCCTGGCCATCCCTTCACCAACAGTAGTCATATGCTCAGTACGGTCACTTGAGCAGCTCCCAGACATGGGAGACTCACAATGTCCTAGATAGAATTCCTCTCTCCCACCTTCTTCCCCAAACCCTCCCTCCTCCTGTGTTCACTATCTCAGTAGACTGGGTAGCCCACATGGAGCCATAACCTCTACCCCGTCTAACCTCATTGTGTATCATACCTGTTCTGTCACCACCAGCTTCCGTCATTGTGTCTCATTCTGACTTACTGTCCTCCCCTCTCCACCTTTCTCATTCAGCTCCAGGTCAAGTGTTTATTCCGAGCACCATGTTCTTACCAGAGCCTCCTGTAATGATCTGTTCTGTCTCTTTCAGAGACAAGCCACGCCTACTCCCTCCCCCGTCCACTGAGGCAGGTAGATCTTCCTTCTGGCAGAAGCTTCTCCCCTTCCCCCTTCTCTCTCTGTCTCTCTCTCTCTTCCTTTCTCTCTCTGTTTCTCTGTTCTTCTCCCCTTCTTCCTTTTCCCTCCATAACCCACTGAATAAATACCCAACCTCACTCTGCATGGCATGCCTAGCCGTCTGTCTCTCACCCACCACCTGGGACCAGCCTCCTTCAGAGATCTGTGGCATGGTCTCCTGTGCCTTAATCCATTTCACCTCCACCACACTTCCCATGCACATAGCCCTTTATTAGGCTGAGGATTAGCTGGTTTATCCATCCCCAACACTAGCTCATAGGTCCCAAAGGCAGAATCAAGTCTGATTGTGTTCCTTTATCCTCCACATGGGATCCTAGGGATCTAGTATTTATCACATAGTCAGCATTTAGCCAACCAATAGATTCTGAGAATCTAGAAAGATAAACTACTTCAGTGTAGTATTTCTTTGAGCTTTAAACCCACTACATAGCTGAGTGTGACTTTGAACTTCTGCTCTTCCTATTTCCTCTTCCTAAATGCTGAGATTACAGGCAAGTGCAATCTGTGGAGGTCCAAAATTACGAGCCTGTTTGCGAGTTCAGCTCTCTCAAGGTGATTGTCAACAGGTGTGGCTAATGGCCAGCCCTTGTGCTCCAGGAATAGAGAAGATCTGTTCCCACCTCAAACAAAACTCTAAGGATCCAACTAAGTTCCAGTTCCCTTTATGGAGATAACTTGGGATTCCACCCAGGGAGTGGTTTGCCTACAGAATGTTTTGGTTTAGGGCGTGAGTGTGACTTGTTTTATTCTAGCAACAAAATGTTTAACTATGAATGTAGCCCGCAACTTTCAATTGGTCTGTTCATTTCCTTCTATCATGTTAAGACAGTCTTTGTCTTAATCCTACCTTTTGAGGTCACGGGTATTTTAAGCAGTTGGAAATTAAACGCAGGTGAATTTTTAGTACTCATAGAAATTCCTTCCCAATATGATCCTATATGTTTCTCTGTTTTATTATTTTCATTCACATCTTCATATTCTTTACTATTTTTCCAAATTTCTACACCCTTACCCTGGCAAGAGGTAGTTTGTCCCTCTTGCTTTAAGTATACCATTAAATTTAGTGTGTGTGTATGTGTGTGTGTGTGTGTGTGTGTAAAGGGTTCATTACCTCAGATTCAACAATGATCATTACTCATAATATGAAAAGGATAAGCAACAAATGAAAAAAGAGGTAATTGTCCCTCATCAAATTGAAAACCTGCTGCAAAGGACACTATTGTGAAAGTAGAAGAACACATAATGGGAGAAACACGGATGTACCATGAATGTAAGGAGTGGAGACTGTGGGAAGCACTATACCTTGATAATACAAAAACAGTCTCACTAAAATGGACCATGTTTGGCTGAGGAGAGAGAGAATGGCTCGGTGGTTAAGAGGACTTGTTGCTCTGGCAGAGGACCAAGCATTGGTTCCCAGCACTGACATGTCATTTACAACCATCTGTCACCCTAGTTCTGGGGATCTGACACCCTCTTCTGACCTCCATGGGCACTGTTCACAAACATGGTGTGAACATCTATGCATAGAAAAAATACACAGGTAAAACAACTCTAAAAAGAAATTGAAATGGGTCAAGGCTCCAAATAGTGCATGAAAAATTTCTCAGCACCACCAAAGAAAGTCAGATCTAAACCACCCCATGATGGCTGTCATTACAATGTCAGTGAACAACGATGGGCAAAGAGGTGACAAAATCAAAACCTCTGTACGCTGCTGGGGGGGTGGTGGTGGTGGTGGTAAGTGATGAAGTCGCCTTGCCCCCAGGGAAAGTCCAGATGTCCCTGAAAAGTAGAACCGTAAAGTTTCCATTTCAAACAGCCAGCAATACCCTCCTAGGCATGTTTCTGAGACTAAAGAAAACATATGCCCATGCAAAACCATGCACAAAAATATAGCATGTTCACAGCAGTGTTCTTAATAAGGAAAAGCGGGAGTGTTCCAAGTGTCTATCAGTCTAAAATGTGCACCATCCCATAGAGGGTATTCTGTGGTCATAAAAGGAATCAAGTACCAGCACATGCTACAACATAGATATACCCGAAACGCGCACTGAAGGCAAAATACCAGCTATAGAGTCATATATGGTTCCTTTTTTTCTGAAATACCTAATGTAATGATCTGTTCTGTCTCTTTAAGAGACAAGCCACACCCACTCCCTTCCCTATCCGCTGAGGCAAGCTATTCTTCAGCTTCCAACCTGAGCTCTCTCTTTTTTGGCCCCCCTGGGAGAGGCAGCTTTGGTCTCTCTCCTCTCTCTCTCTCTCTCTCTCTCTCTCTCTCTCTCTCTCTCTCTCTCTCTCCTTCTCCTCTTCTTCCTTCCCTTCCATAACTACTAAATAAATATCCAACCCCACTCTACATGCCGTGCCTCCATCTGTCTCTCACCTGCTGTCGCCACATGGCTTACCACTGGGGACCAGCCACCTTCGGAGACATGCCTGGGACTGGTTGCTCTTGGGACCCCCTGCCCACTGCCTGCCACCGCCAGGGATCTGAAGCAATTTTTATTAATCCATTACACCTGGAAGAGGCAAATCTTGAGAGGATTGAGGGATGACAGCCAGAAGGCAGGAAGGGTTCCCTTTGACAGGAGGTGTTGAGCGTTTCTGACAGTCACATCTCTGAGAACATGCTAAATGCATTGAAATTGGTGGATCCCATATGAATTATAGCTTATGAAGACCATTAAGAACAATACATGTACATATGCAGACTGCAGATAGATTATTACTGTAAAACGATTCCATTCTTCACAATGCTTGGCCTGCAGTAATTTTATATTTAATATATAATATTTAATGTACAGATAGTTTATGATGGTCAACCTGGCATTTTCTTTTGACTTGAATTTTGATATGCAAAATTTATGTTTGTTTGATAGATGCTTTATTTTGAAATTTAGATTTAGGGTTTTTCTGGGTTATTAGTTCTGTCTTGCCATGCTAGGTAGTGGCAATGAGCCACAGCTCACAGTTTAGATCATTAAAGCCAGCAGAGTGATTAATCAGGGGGGTGGCTTATGAAGATGTTTGCCAGAATGAAGGATGACTTGGCAGGGTTTGCAAAGGATGAGAGGGGAGAAGATTGGACCCTGGGAGATCCAGGGGAAGGTGAACTGGGTAGCTTGTGGGTTTAAAGGGGCAGATCCAGCTGGGTCGAGATCTGAAGACAGTTCAAAATCTATCTCTAGATGAATGAGGCTGTCACAGACTTCAAAAGTGCTCCCAAACATGTATGGCACCCACACTAAGCCTGAAGTTACAGATGCTCCCGAAAAGGCCCGGATGCACAGTAGAGAAACACTGGCTATTGTCCCATTGTGTCCAGAAATCATGAGCTGCACAATGACAGAAGCTTGGGGTCAGTTTAGGCAGCTTCTTTCCTCTCAAAACCCAAGAACCTCTTCTTCCTGCCATTTTCATCCGGGATGGGCACGAGGAAGCTCAGTTCTTTAGATGCTGATCTCAGTTGATTCAGGTGTGAAATCAGTTTGGACAGCCCAAGACCCAAAGCATCAGCTCTGACATCAAGACACTTCAAAACAACACGCCGAAGAGCTCTGCATGCCTTCCCATGGAATAGGCAATGAGTTACAGGTTGTTGACTTCCTTGAGCCCTCTCGTCAAACTGGACTTTGTATGAGAACACTACAGAATGGTCAATTTCTAGTGTGTAGAACACTTTTGCAAGCGACTTTGGGTGGGCAGGCGATTGGTGAGAAACCCTGCCATTCAGAAACCTCAAACCTTCCTCTTTCAATACTGACCTTGGAGTCAGGGGAGCATGCTCGGGTCCTAAGTGCACTGTGATAACTATAGCAGAATATGAAGACAGGGACTGCTTGACTTAATCATGTAAGGTACAAGCAATCACTTGAGACCTGCTAATGTTGACTCCCGCTGTGACTCCTGTGACCCCTGAAGTCCTCTCAGCTGCCCTCTCTCCAACCCACAGGAGGTAAAGAGCCATCATTTGGCCACCTGTCCTGATGAGGAATCTCTGAAACAGAACTCAAAGCCTAAGCTCCAGGTCAGGCAGCGAGGGACATTAGTACATGTCTTTATGCGTCATTAAGAAAGGGCCTAAGGGCCTGGCCAAAGGGCACAGTGGATTAAGCCATGTGCCAAACTTGGCGAACTAAGTTCAATTTCCTGGGACCCATATGGTAGAAGGAGAGAATCAACTCCTAAAAGTCATGCCCCCATTCATAAGTGCCCTATACATAACTTTAACTAAAAAAGGGGGGGGAGGAAGAAAAAAGAAAGAAAGAAAGAAAGAAAGGAGAAGAAGAAAGAAAGAGAGAAAAAGGAGAGAAAGAAAGAAAGAAAGAAAGAAAGAAAGAGAAAAGGAAAGGAAGGAAGGAAGGAAGAAGTGAGGCGGAGGGTGTGGCCGAAGTGCAGCTGGTGATGGCGGCAAATGGCCTGGCAGAGACTTAAGTTAAGTCTCTGTGGCAAACTGCTGCTCTCTTGAACTTGCCCTCTGCGAAGTTAACGCTGTGCAGCAGGGAGACTAACAGGTGGACCGCAAGGCAGATTCCGGCTGCGTGTGTTCTGTCCCAGTTATCCCCCACACAAGCTTACCATCTCTTTCTACTGGTTTTTTCTTCCCACATAAGATGACCACACAGCACATTCTGAGAAGCAAATTTCTGGTCATCCCAAAGCAGGCTCGTGGCCCGCTTTGTCCTTCCAGCTGCTGGTCAGGTGTTTGGGGCCCTCCCCGCCTGGCTTAGTCTTCAGAATTTGGCGGAGGAGGGTGTGATTAGGAGAGAGAGAGAGAGAGAGAGAGAGAGAGAGAGAGAGAGAGAGAGAGAGAGAGAGAGAGAGAGAGAGAGAGAGAGAGAGAGAGAGAGAGAGAGTGTTCTGGTGCACCCTGGCGCAGAGAGTGAAGGCAAGCCCCAAGCACGCCCCAACTTCCCCGCCCTCCCCTTTCCTCTAGGGTCTGCAGGCGAGGGGGGCGGGTCACGTCGTAGAGAAGCGGAAAGGATAGTGCCAGCCTCCAAGATCTCCCCCACTTGCACTTCTGTCACTTCCCCAAGACTGGAGACTTACGCCGGACCCTGGGGGCCACCAGGGTGGGGAAAGCAACATTCATAAGCAGAGCCAGGGACCTGGGAGCTGCACTCTACGGGACCCCGAGGCCAGAGGCTTCCCTGCCCCTGGAGAGTCACTTCCAGGTTCCAGCGGCTATCCTGCAGGGGACTGTGCGCTCTGGTTGTGCGCTCTGCAAATCCGACTCAGGCTGGGTAGAAGTTTCCCCGAGGTAAGTCCAGGAGTCCTTTGGGAAAGCAAGAGACAGAACAAAGTTAACAAATGACCGGTGGTGGGAGGCAGGGGATCAGCCAGATGAGAGAGGTTGTGGTGGATTGTGGTGAAGGAAAACTTTGTGTTTAAACGACTTATCACCTCCAGGCAGAGTGAGAGCAGCTGCACTCCCTGGGCTCCGTTAGTTTTTTCTGCCTCAGGCTGTTGGAGACTCAGCAGCAGGCACCAGTCATTTATCTGCCTTAGGTTGGGAGTTCCCCACTACACACCCGAGGTTCTCCAGGGGTGAGAGGCGCCTCACCCAGTACTGTGTCCCCACAGCCAGCTCAGGGCCTGGCGCGTGCCAGGCACATAGGGCCACTTAACTAGGGAAAGTCACTGCCAACCCCCTAGATACCCAGCTTCTAAATGTCCCTGTCCCATGCATGACACACAAACCTATTAAAGACACTCTGGGATTTTATTGTTGGTGCAGGGGCTGAGGCAGGCAGGCAAAGTGTGTCTTTTTAAAAACCAATTCAAAGTGACACAGACTGCTTGGCTCATAATCAACCTTGCAAGTAATACTGACTGGAGGAGGCCAGAGGAGGAAGGGAAATCCTGGAACCAGGAATGTTCTTGTCTATGTGGCCTCTTGTGATAGAGTTTCTTGTGGCTAATTTTAAGAAATCTCTAGTATGGAGATGTTTCAAGAGGACTTTTGAAAATGACAGGAGTCAGTAGGGAGACCCCCCCCCCCTGTAGTGTTGAGGAGTTGCTGAATACCTAAGACTCAAGGTAGATCAGTAGAAGGATTTTCTTAAGGGTTTTTGTTGCTACAGAGTACAGAAGCCATACTGCTCATTTAATTTTTAATTTTTAAAGATTTATTTATTTTTATTTTTAATTGTTTGTGTGCACACGTGTGTGTGTGTGCGCGCGCATGTGTGTGCATGTGTGTGTGTGTGTGTGTGTGTGAGCACACTCTGGGGTAGGGGGGATCTGCTGCACCTAAGTAACAGTGCTGGCAACTGGGGACTCCAGAAGAGGGCTTCAGATCCCCTGCAGCATGACAAGTGGTTGTGGACCTACTCCAAGCAGGTGCTGGGGAACCTCCTCAGTCCTGGGGAAGAGCAGTGCACTCCCTTGACGGCGGAGCCCTCTCTCTGGCTGTGTGTTGCCCTCTTTAATCTATCTGATGAGCATCACTTTTTGTTTTATTTTTTTTTCTTTGCATTTCTTCCCACGTGTAAGGTTTTGCCTCAGCAGTTTCTCCTGGAGCAGTTTCCCTTCAACACAGCCTCCTCTTCTGGTGTAGGCTCAGTTTGTTCCCTGGGAGAGAGTCTCACCACCACAGGGCAGGGTGCACTGAGGTGTGGGCTAGTTCTGCTCTGAGCTCTGTGGGTGTGGCAGGGTCTCTCTGGTGCTGTGTTCTCCTGGAGATGCTGCATGACCCAGGAACCCACATCCAGCTTCGTAACTTCTCAGAGAATTCTCCTCAATTTCAAGCAAGTTTGCCCACTTGTTGGGACACCTTGAATCTTGCCATGTGGCTGGCATCTGCCTGTTTGTGTGTTTGTACTGTTTGGATGGAACACAGGCTCTTATTTTTCTTAAATTAATTGTGTGTATACCTGCGTGTCTTTGGGTACTGAGGATGTGCCTTCAGGTCCTTGTGGTCCAAAGATTTTACTCACTGAGGCAGTTCTTCACAGTTAGGGCCATGTTCACAAAAAATCCAGAGACTTAAAATAATGGTTTGAAATAGAGAGCCTTACATGTTCTCATTGTCCTGAGAAAAACTGTCCTTTCCTTCCACCCTTCCATAATATTAGGAATGCAGAGGAGGAACCTACGAGATGGTTCAGTGGGTAGACACTTGTCTCAAGCTTGGAGACCTGAGTCCCATCCCTGAGACCTACAAAATAGAAGAAAACCCTACACTCTCAACTTGTCCTCTGACCTCTGCATTTGTATCTATATCATGGCATGTTCACATAGCACACAGACAGACACATGCATGCACTCACGCGTGCGCGCGCGTGCCCGCGCACACACACACATATACACTAATGGAATGTAAAAGGAAGGAAGGAGGAGGTGGATTAAGGGTTCCCTCCCACCCATAAGTTTGGTATACTTAGGTGCTCTGTGGTAAGAAGTCAAATTTTATGATATTCACAAAGATTTGTTAAGCATTCATTAGGAAATGAATTTTTACTTCAGGAACAAAACCCTTTGGTTTTGCTAAGTTTCCTAGTGACACAAATTCGACAAGAATATTGTTGTTAAATGTAAAATACAATTTGTCTCAGTCCCTTCAGAGAGTCTCAATTTATAAGTTTCAGTATTTTCAATATTCATGCAGAGAATGTTTATTTATTCATGTAATCAGTACTAACGTGAGCTAATTAAGTCACTGAGTAAGGGCTGGACTATAAGAGCTATGGCTAGCAATGGGTGCTCTATCTATTCATCTGTGTACACGCTGTGCTACATAGTCCTGCGAATATAAAGCTCTTAAAAATGACTGCTGAACCCTTAGCAAATATGCCCTGCCTTAGAATTTCTTAAAAGCTAAAATTGATGTTGTTAGTGATATTATAAGGTAAATAAATAGGATCCAGGCTAATGACTTTGCATTTGAAAGCAATGATTGCTCACTCTGGCAGGCCCAAGAAACAAGTATGACGAATCGAACATTTTCCATGCTTTTACTTATTTTTTCTTTTCAGTTTTTTTTTGTGGGGGTTGGAAACAGTCTTACTGTAGCCCTGGCCTGGTTCAGGGTGGTGGTGATGCACACCTTTAATTCCAGCACTCGGGAGGCAGCATGGTCTACAAAGCTAGTTCTAGGACAGTCAGAGCTGTTACACGGAGAAACCTTGTCTCAAAAAAAAAAAAAAAAAAACCAAAACAAACCAAAACAAAAACTATGTAACCCTGGCTAATCTGAAACTTACTATATAGACTGGGCTGGCCTTGAACTCATAGAAATCCTCCTGCCTCCTGAATGCTGGGCTGAAAGGTGTGCTCCACCACTTCCCTACTTACTCTTTTATATGTGACAAGAATATGATTTTTCCTTGGTGATTTCATGTTGGATAAAGTACTTTTAAGTTTCTAATTTATTTCTTTTATATATTTATGTGGGGTTTCAGGCAGGAGAAAGACACACAAGTCAGGGCAGGTAGGTAGAGGTCAGAAGACAACCCCCTGAAGTCGGTCCTCTCCTTCCAGTGTCTGTCTGGGAATGGCACGCAGGTTGCCAGGCTTGCCTGGTGACTACTAAATCAGGTCTCCAGTTTCTGAAGCATTGTTTTCTCTCCTTCTCTGACTTTTGGTTCTTATAGTAGGGGTGGCCTAAGTTTGCCCTTCAATAGGCCTAGTTTCAGGCAGATGAGCCTGACGAACCTGCTTGACATCTTGGAGCCTTGCTTTGCTCCCCTAGCCCACAGAACAGTGAGCGAGCGAGAAAACGGGAGAAAACGTGGAACACAGGTGCCCCTCCAGCAGAAGGGTGGCGGGAAGAGAACCAGGCAGATACAACTGTTTGGGACAGCTCTGTCAGTGCCGAACCCAATGTTATTTAGTGTTGCCACCCCAGAGGATGGCTTGTTTCCGAGTATTACACACGATGAGCAGGGACTTGCCAAGTGCAATCTTTCTTTTGTTCCTCGATGTGTTCTGGTTCATAAAGATTACTTAAGAGAAGGCCTGTCACTTAGGCTTGCAGATGTCCTTCCTCGATGTGTTCTGGTTCATAAAGATTACTTAAGAGAAGGCCTGTCACTTAGGCTTGCAGATGTCCTGGAAGACATTGCTCAGAGGGAGGTGGGAGGGTGGGGGATGGGTGTCTGGGCCGAGCTCATCATATATGTCCTCAGAGCTTAAGCTTTATGGTTTGAGGAAACTTTGCCCATAGGTAGGTGACTATAGAAAGCATGCTTGAGAGGCAGGAGAGATGGCTCAGTGGTTCACAGGCTGCTCTACTAAAGGACCTGGGTTCAATTCTCAGCACCCACCTTGTAGCTCACAACTGTCTGTACCTCCAGTTTTAGGGGATCTGACACCTCGCGTGGCTTCTGCTGACACCAGGCAAACTGTGGTGCACAGACTTCCACGCATGTGCAACACCCATGCACATAAAAGAGTAAAACAATGAGGTATGTTTGTTGCTTTTGAGTCTATGGACCACGGTTCTGTGATGCTGGAAACATCTTTTGAGTCCACCCCCTCCACTCCCATGTAGTTTGATGTCGGGTATCTCCTTCAACCCCTTATATAGTTTTGAGACGAATCTCTCACTGAACCTGAGTTCGGACTGACCAGCAAGGCTCAGGGAGCCCCATCTCTGCCTCCCCAGCACTGAGACCACAGTCACATGTCCCAGCACCCAGCTTTTTAGGCTAAGGCCAGGCGTCCAAACTCAGGTCTTCATGCTAGCCCTGCAGGCACATTAGCCTCTAAGACCTTTTCCCCAACCCCTGCTCCGACCGTCAGAAGAAGGCTATAAACCTCTGCCTTGGTGTGGTAATGCATACCTGAAATCCCTTCCTTTGGAAGGCAGAGGCAGGAGGATCAGGAGTTCAAGGCTAACCTGAACTACATACTGAGGTTGAGGCCAGCTAGGGCTACACTGGCTAGATAGATGATAGATAGGTAGATAGATAGATAGATAGATAGATAGATAGATAGATAGATAGATAGACAGACAGACAGACAGACAGACAGACAGATAGATAGATAGATAGATAGATAGATAAAATTCTCCCGTAAGTATGAAGTATAACAGCGACATTCAGAATGTCTACTGAGGTGTAAAGTGTTAAAGTACATTAAAAAAAAATAATGTTCACCTGCCTTTTCAAGATTTTAAAGCACTCTTCCATAGGAACCCAAGCTTTTCAAAGGGAAGTGAGCAAAGCTGTAGAGATCCTTTGCCACATAGTGGCTAGTTAACAGGCACACTTAATGAAGAAATAATAGTCTCTGCCTCCCTAGGTCACTCTCCTGGTTCTCACCCTCCTTCTAGATCTGGTCTTGGAGTGAGCTCACAGTCCTGGCACGGAAATTTGGAAGAGATACCCCAGGGCAGAAATGGACACTGTTTAGCCAACACAAGCCATATGCCAAAGGAAAGTATGTCCTGTGGTTTCCGTATCCCTAATTTTTCCCACAGGACCTGTCGCTTAAGAGGTAGCCAATAAATATTTAGTAAATAAACGACTGTTAGGATTTCAAAGTTCTGGCTCGGGTGTGTGTTTCCTTGAAAGCTGGGACAGATGCTGCTAGACAATTCAGTAATGTACAAACCTTCATGAGGCTCTGGAAATCCTTAAGCTGTACAATCAAAAAATCTATCAGTGTGAAGAATCTTATGCAGGATAAAGGAAGCCATATCAACACCATTCATGGCCCTGCTGCTGAAGGCTGGCCTTGCCCAAGCAAGCAGCTGCTGGTGTGTCATGACTCTGAACCCCACCTTTGCATATTATCTTGATCAGCTAAGATGATGCTCAGAGTTAAGTATTTTTTTCCCGTTCCAACTAATAAGTTTGTGGAAATTTTCTGCTTTACTTTTGGCACCGAGAACACAGTTTTTCTCCAAATGCTTGAATGGTAAAGGAAAGAGAAGAAAAATACAACATAAAAATGAATTTAGTGTAATGAACATGGACCTCAAAATTCTCCTTGGCTTATGAGGTGTTAAATATACACTCAGTAATTTAACCATTTACAGCCAAGGCTCTGGATTCTGCTTTGACTATAAAGTGTGCGGACGGGCTGTTAGTACTATATGCGCTCTAACTTTAGACGGGGGACAGTTTTGCCAGGATTAGTTGACAAAGGCATTTGTGTTGGCTTGAAAAATCATAAGCTAATCAAACAGCTTGATTAATGTTTGGCAAGCAATTCTGACCCAAAGTCTCCATCATGTGGATCCAAATACAACTGGACTATGAAGCTCATAGCAAGCCATCATATTGGATCATTATTGTCTAGTTGAAGACAAAAATCATTTGGAGCATCAAATGGTCCACGAACAACTTTTTTTTACTTCTGCCTCACCCCAAGCTAGCATGTACAAGTGAGCGTGTGATCCATTTCCTTCTGCATTCTCTCTAGGGCAGTTAGGATTTAGAATTCTAAGACAGAAAGCTTTCAAGCAGGGTCCAGACCTCAGGGTCCATGGAACCCTGCTCTCCTGGCTGGCAGATGATGGCAGAGTCCCAACCATGTTCTCTCTTTGTTCACGTCCAACACCTTCTGCAGCCTTCTTATCTGCAGCCCTGTGGGTTTGCCTAAGAGTTGTCTCAGCCTCGGGGATCTCTCTGACTTATGTGGGGTACTGTTGGGGAGTTAAGAACCCTGGGAGTAAAGCAGTACTTACATCTGGTTAAAGTTGGTGAGGAAATATCCCATCTTTATGAACAACTCCTGAGGTCTGACCTATCCATTTTTCTCAGGTGGCCAAGGGACAAGTTCCAGGTGCACCTAGTAGCAGGTTACCTGTACATTAACATTGGTTTCCTTCCTCCTCTGTCTCTTTCCCTGCTTTCATGCTTCTAAGAGTCACTTTCCAAATAACCCAGTATCCTGGTTCATTTTTATTGTCAATGTGAACACAATCTAGAATGACCTCAGTTGAACAATTGTCTTAATTGGATTGGCCTTAGGCTGTCTCTCTGAGAGATTATCTTGATTTATGAATGATGTGGAAGGACCCAGTCCACTGGAGGCGTCACCAATCCCTAGGCAGGTGGGCTTGGACTGTATAAGGAAAGCTGTCTGAGCATAAGACAGTGTTCCTCTGTGGTTCTTTCTTCGGTGTCTGCCCTGACTTCCTTCAATGATGAACTGTGATCTGGAAATGTAAACCAAATCAACCCCATCAGTCTCTGCGTTGCTTCTGATCAGAGTGTTTTATCACATAAACAGAAAGCAAAGCTTTCTTGTCCAGGGTCTGCTTTTGAGGAAACTGTTGCTTCTATTTCGGTGCACAGAGCAGATTATGTAATTTAGCTAACTTAAATATAGTTATCTATGATTATAATTTCAGTGGCATTGGAGGCCAAATATTAAGAATGGAATTCTTGCTTTTCACACTAGAGAACAGAATTCTGCGCCTAGCTAAAGCAGTTCTACTTGTGTCTGACATGGTTGGTTTCTTAGTTCTGATTTGCTCCTAAATAACCATCGGTGTTTCAGAAACTGTGTTATGGGACATGGAGGGAAGCAGTGAGGATTCAGAATGATGTCAGAGCAGAGGGGAGCTTGCTGCAAGCCCATAATCAGAGAAATAGCACAAAACACTGTACTGCTTATGGAGTGGCTCGGGGGTGCTCCTGAAGGCGAGGCTGGCCCTGCACGTGCTCCCAAGGTGTTCCAGTCACCTCCATGGGTATTTGATGTTTGCTAAGCAACAACTTTCCAGTCTTCACCCGGACTCCCGAGCACTCAGCTCCAGTTCTCTGACTGCCCACAGGAGCTTGAACCATACACATTGCAACCCCAACAAGCCCCATACGGTATCCAACTCCTTCCCCACTTCTATGAATGGCACAGCCCAGGGGCCTCCCAGAAAGTCCCAGAGTAGCCTTGCAGCCTTGCCCTCTCCCCCAGCCCTCATGAACTATCCACTCGATCAGTTTCCAATTCTAACCGTTTAATTTGATCCCAGTGATCTTTATAAACTCTCCCTTGTCCCTTGTATAGTGGCTTCCAGTTCCAACAGTGCCCTCTCTCTCGCTTGCCTAACACCTTCTTCCTGGCCAAACTCCGTACCATTCTCCCACTCAGCTTCTCTAACTCCAGCCTCCGAATTTCAAGCCAGGGGATCTTCCTAAAATCACCTGCATACACTTTCCTCTGCTTAGAATGTCCCAGTGGCTTTGGATAAAACCTATCCCGATTCTGGCTAAAATTCTTCCCACCACCTAATCCAGTGAGTTAAACCTGTGGGTCTTGACCCCTTTGGGGGCTGAACAACCCTTGCACAGGGGTCACCTGAGAGCATGGGATAACACGGATATTTACATTATGCCTCTTAACAGTAGCAAGATTGCAGCTATGAAGTAACAAGAAAAATAATTTTACGGTTTTGGGGTCACCACAACATGAGGCTCATATTAAAGGGTCCCAGTGTTAGGAATGTTGAGAACCACTCACCTGACTTGAATTCACCCTTCCTGAGTCGTTGCCTCCAGTGCCTTCCTCTAGGTTTGTAGGGAGACTTTACTCTCTCCCGCTTCCTGCATTTGCACCTGGAATGTTCTCTCCCTAGGACAGTGTTGTTCTCTAGGCTCTAAGGCCTGGCTAGCTGCTTCCATACATGTGGAGTCTAAGTACTAGCTATGCTCATTCCTGGCTTTCCTCTACTGGGAATCAATACAGAGCCCTAGTCCTTCTTAATCAGATTGCTCTCCTGTAAACTGATTTCTTTGATGTGTGTGTGTATGTGTGTGTGTGTGCGTGTGTGTGTGTGTGTTTGTGTGTTCTCCAGGCCAGCTTCAGCGGCGGCCACTTAGTAAATGCTCAGCCAACATCGGTGGATAAATAAACAAGTTATATTTGGTTCTTTAACAGCTGACAAATACTGGAGGCTAAGAGATGCTCTTTGAACTTTGACTTTTCCATTGATGAATGGAAACAACACCCAAACCAGGAAGACTGAAAGGATTTGATGAAATTATGGGTTGTGGGTTCGGCACACATTTGGTGCTCAATAATAGTTCCTTTGGAGTCAGCAAGGGAGAAGGATGCTTGAGTTGGTCCTGTGACATTTTGAGATGGGGTGGGCCATCTTCCTAGAGGTGGAAGCTGAAGCTCCATGTTGATAGGGTTAGTACTTTTGGATGATGCCCAGAGACAGAAAGGCGTTGATAACCCAGCTAAAATACATGTTTTTTCTGATGTCTTTTCAAGCCCAGCGTGGGCTTTTAGGGAAGCCAGGCCTCCCATAACTCTTCCCTAGTTTCCTCTAAATGAGCCTTTCTCCCAGCTGTCAGCTTCTGCATTCCCCGACTCAGAGCCAGGAACAGAGCTTTTTCTAAGAGTTTTGCCTCACTAAACTCCTCCCCCTGAGAACACTGCCTGACTTTCCCCCTTCTCCCAGATTACTGTCAGCATCCTGAAGTGGGACCATTAAGTATCTAATTGTTGGGCCTCCAGGGAACTGTTACCAGGGGGCTCCTAAAATGTTAGGTACATTTGCAGGTGATTTCACTGCCTGGGGACACACAGTGAATGGATTCCAAGACTTGTACCACTGGGCGAAGAAGGGAAAAGAGAACACATCTCACATCTGTGTAGCAGGCAGCCCAGTACATAACTGTGGAAATTGAGATAACGGCCCTGTAGGGAGGTGTCAGGCTCTGTGGACTTTTAGGTATATTCAGCAAGTTGCTGCCTTGGTTCACTTACTTAAGAGCCATAACAGGACTGTATTCAAACTGGACACACAAACTTTGCAAGTTCCCCATGGTCATATCCCAATAATTATGGGACACAAATCACTTGCAATGAACAGTTATTAAAATAGGTATATTAATGATTAATGATGTTTATATTAGGTTCTCACACCATTTTCTCAGATAGACCTGACTAGATAAATCCACAAATATTCATTCTGTGGTGCAAAATACTTTAAATGATTGCTCCCTCACTCCCCAAGCCTGAAGGGTCCATTTATCTGTTAACTGACTTCTTCCCTGGGGCTTCAGCAGACCTTTCCACAGTCTTTTTCCTCTTCTTTTTATTTGCATGTGTATATGTGTGGGGTGTGTATAGGTATGCGTGCTTGCGTGTATAAAGACACATGGATGTATGAGTATACATGTATATGTGTGTAGAGACCTGAAGTTAACATCGAGTGTCTTCCTCAATTTTTCTCCTCTTTATTTATGAAGGCGGGGGCTTCTTCTTAACCCAAAGCTCACCTCTTTGTCTAGTCTAAGCTAGCCAGTTTATCAGGGATCCCTTGTCTCTGTTCCCTGAGTTTTGGGGCTACAGCTATGCTATTGCCTGCTCAGCTTTTATACCAGAACCGGGGGCTCTAAACCTCACTCCTGTTTGCATGGCGAGCTTCTTATCCATGGCCCATCTTCTCAGTCGCTGTGCCTTTCCTATGGAAAAAGCTGCCATAGATGCAGTTGCTCTGCAGCCACGCTGGTCAGCTGAAGCAGCAGGGAGGGGCGCTGAGCTGGGCAGTGCACCAGGTAGGTGTGCAGAGGGCACCTGTGCTGCCCTGTGCTGCCCTGTGCTGCCCTGGCTCCTGTACCTGCTGACCTCCCCACTGGATAGACAGTTTGCTGAGATGTAGAGTTTCAGTGAGAGGGGTGATGGGACTGGCCCTAGAAGAGGAGTCGGGGGTCTTTAGATCTTCACAAAGGGGATCTGGGAGTCTTCAACCCGTGGAGTTTCTGTCAGTGAACTCAGAGCCTATAGAGAACTATACATACAGCATTAGCCCTCACTTCCAAATAAAGAAAACCAGGTTAATTGATGGTTAATGACATGTATGTTAGGGTCTCAGGGAGCATCTTTTCTCAAGAGCACAGCTGGTCATGGGGAAGATTTGAATTCAGGAGGCAGCCAGACACCAGCCTTGACCACTCCTTGTCTACCCTGAAGGGAACAGCGGAAGACGCAAGCCTCAGAAGCCTGGAAGCTTTATGCTGACAGGAGTTACATTCTCACATAAGCAAAAGAGTAGCTCAGACAGACCTCGTTCTTTCATGGTAAGGGGAAGCTTTCAATCAGTGGGGGTTTTGTTGTTGTTGTTTTGTTTTTAATTTGCTTGGTTTTTTTTTTTTTTTTTTTTTTTTTTTTTTTTTTTTTTTTTTTTTTTTTTTAGAATAGGAAAGAAAGAGAGAATGATCAGCTTAGTCAAAGTTTAGAACTGGTTGGTGTTGAGTGAGAAGCCACAGAACTCGGCAGCATAGGGCCAGGGATGTGGCTCAGTGGTGGAGCACTGGCTTAGAGTGTGCAAGGGCCTGGGTTTGATTCCCCAGCTCTGGGGGTGAAAGCCTTTATGGTTTTAGTCTCTGCCATTGAAATTGACTATGGGTAATATTTTCTCATTTTACTGTATGGCTTAAAACAGGGACTTAACAAATCTTTTCAAATATTTTTAGTAAGTTAAATGATTGGTTATTTCCTTAGTGCCCCCAAGTTTAAATCCTTTCATAGCCTAGGAATAAAGACCCAAATCATGAATGGGTCCTGTACAGCCATGAGCAGTCTGGCCACTTCCTTTTATCTGGTTTCATTCAGGGCTGTGCTGGCCAATTTTGTGTCAACTTGACCCACATAGAGTCATTCTCCATTCTCGAAGAAGGAACCTTAGGTGAGAAAATGCTGGCACCTGATTGGCATGCAGGGAAGACAGTCATGCATTTTCTTGATTGCTGATTGGTGGGGGGGGGCGGGGCATCTCAGTGAGCAGTGCCGCTGCTGGGCTAGTTGTCTGAGGGTCTGTAAGAACCGCTGAGCAATCCATGAGGAGCAAGCCAGAGAGCAGCATTGCTCCAGAGTCTCTGCATCAGTTCCTGCCCTCGGGTTCCTGCCCTGACTTCTCTCAGTGATGGAGTATTAACTGGAAGTTAAAGCAAAACAAACCCTTTCTTCCCTAAGTTGTTTTTGGTCATGGTGTGTCACCATAGCAATAAAAAGTCTGGCACCTTTCTCTATGTTCTGCTTATGTTGATGATCTTTTTATACTCCCACCCTCGTGTGTGTGTGTGTGTGTGTGTGTGTCTGTGTGTGTATATGTATATGAATGTGTGTTCAGCTGTACCAAGTGTATGTATGTGTATATGGAAGACAAATGACATCCTTGAGCATTGCCTTAGGAGCTGTGCATCATTCTTTGTTTTTCTATGGAACCATCTATCTTTGGCTTACAGTTTGGCAAGAAGAATAGGCTGGCTGTCCAGCAAGCCCCAGGGATCTTCCCATCTCCTTCCTAGCCCTGCAATTACAAGTGCAGGCCACGGGGCCCAGGTCTTTTGTTCGTTTGTTTTATTTTTGCAAGGTCTCTGAGACTCGAACTCAGTTTCCAATGCTCACACAGAAACGCTTTACCCACTGAGTAATCTCCCCTGCTCATCTTCCAACTTCTTGACTCTCCAATTTTCCTTCCCACCCCAGATCCTTTGTTTGAGCAATCTCTGCTCCCCAGCCAATACCACACTCCTCTTGGCCCTGGAAAGCTCCAGCCACTGTGTTCTCCTCCAAGCAAGCCTTCCCAGATCTCCCTGGAATAAGTAATCCTTATCGTGTCAGGACTTACATCATCCCAGTTTAGAATAAACAGTAAATTAAACGTTATTCAGCATCCTTTTATGTCCAAAGTCCATTAAAGATGTTTGAAAAGGATATGAACCAAGTCCTACTTCCAGATAGGAAACAAATGGCAGAGAAGTCAATCAATAACTCCCAAGTGGAATTAAACACCCCCTTAGGTAAAGGATGAATTAAGGGGCTGGTAATTGATGCTATGGATTGGGGAGGTGATTCTAGGTGAGCAGGAAGCACTCTCTGGAAAGGTGACATTTGACAGAGATCAAAGTATCAATATCTCAACATCTCTGAGAGAATATGGGAGCAAATGAAGCTATCTGGGGCCCTATCCAGGTGCGTTTGTGTGGGGGTCCCTTCGAGATCATGACTGGGAGGGAAATGATCTTGGTGAGGTAAGAATGAAACTCGGTTCAACCCAACTTTGTTAGCTACTGCTGGGCCAAAATTCTGGAGTCTGACGTGGGGTGGTTTACTTTAGCCATATTTAAGCACAGCACAATTTTGGAAAAAAGTTTCCTGATGGCAATTAACTCAGGCCAGTGTGTACAACAAAGCTTAAGACGTGTTTACACTGAAACTCTTTACAAAGTACATATGGCTTCTTCCATAAAGAAGGGGTGTTTGACTCAAAACTAGTGCTCAAGATCAGGGGCTAGGGAGAATCACTGAGGTAAACATAACACCTGTGGGAGTCAGGACTGGCTTGGCCCTAGGATAACTTAGAAGTCAGTTAGGCTGCTGTAAAGTACAGGTGACATCTGTCATAAAAATGGTTTATGGACTGAGAAGTGATGCTGAAAATTATGTGGAAGGGGGTCTGGTATTAAAAAGAAAACCACAATATTCTGGAGTATTCTGGTGAAGCCACGCCCTACAGATAGCAAAGGATCACCAGGTTATAAACTACATCTTTTCCCAGTGTTCTGGTGGAAGATAGGCCAACATCTCCTTCCTGTGAAGAGACAAGCCTGTGTGTCTAACTTTCCTGGGTTCTCCAGTGCTTACCTGTGTGCACTGGGATCTCTGACTCACTACATGTTGGCATGCTCAGGGAGCACGGAGGTCCGAGTGGCTGGAGTGGAGGGCTGGAAGGGAAGTTCTGGCAGATGGAATCAGGGCCCACGGCAGATATCCTGAGCCTTCCAGAACTGTGCTTAGTCTAAGCAATATGGAAAGTCACCAGAAACTTCCATGTAGCATTTATGGATCTGATTTAGAGTCTTCAAGAATTAATGTCTCTATGAAGAACAGATTAGGTCAGGGCTGAGTTGGTGCCGTAATCCAGCTAGAAGCATCAGTGGCACATACGTAGTTGGGAACTGGCATTTGGAATGCATTTTGAAGATATGGATTACAAGACTTGTTGATGAGTTAACTGGGTGATGTCAGAGGGACCCTTTCTCTATGGTATGCACCATAATTGTACCATCATATTTAGTGACCCCCTCCACAAACACAAACACCTCATTTCTTCAGTTGCTTGCAGGCTTCATGAGGACAGAGCGCGTGCATGATTTTGCCTTCCTTGTACATCTTCTGCCTAGCACCTTCCTGCCATTCTGTATGTAAAGAACTCCCTTGAATGAGAGAGCAAATGCTAAGGGACTGGATAAAGATGTGAACTAACATTTATTTCACTTTACAGGTGGGGAAAATGAGTCTCTGAGGGTTTAAGTGGCAGTGGTAACCTAGGGCCTCTCAGTGTAGACTCTGGAGTATAGACATTGGAGATTCCACTCTGCAATCTCTCAGTGTAGACTGAGCCAGAGCCTCCACACTCTGCTTTCAGGTCTTTCTCTCCTCTCATTTGAGGTTTTTAAGGCTCATTCTCCTGTATCAGCAGGAGGGAGGGTTTCACTAAAATGCATGCTGAAAATTCCCCTTGGATAATCAGTTTGTTTAGCCATGAAGATAACATTATTCCAATTACTTTGAGAAACTTTCACTATGTGTATGTGCATGTATGTATGTGTGCATGTGTGTGTGCATGCGAGCATGTGTGTGTGTGTATGTGTGTGAATGCACACATCTGTGTTGTGTGTATGCATGTGTGGAGGCCAGATGTCCGTACTGGGTTGTCTTCCTCAGTGACTCTCCCTTGCTTTTTGAGACATGGTCTCTTGTTGAACTAGACCCCACCCATTTGGACAGCCAGGCTGGCCAGGGAACTCCAGGGAACCTCCTGTCTCCACCTGCCCAGTGTTGAGATTGTAGCCATATACTGCTGAGTCCAGCTTCTCCACTCCATGGTGCTGGGGTTCAGAACTTAGGTTCTCACGCTTCTGTGGCAAGCACTTCACCAACCGAGCCATCTCCCCAGCCATATCTTCTCGAAGCTTGTTTTCTTCTGAGAAAAGGCCGTCAGTGTTAGCTCTCCATGGGTAAATGTGAACCAAGGACCTCAACGAAGTCAGCCGAAATCATCTGACATGAATCCTGTTTTGAAAGACACTACAGATCTCTTGCCAGGAGCCGCTGGTTCTTCATCTCCACACAATAAGTTAGTCATTCAAAATTGCCAGACCCACAAGGGCATTTTTAACAGTTAGGAGGGCTCTCGTCAAGAGGGAGAGGAGCATAGAATTGAGTCAGGGCGCAGGGCTCCCTCTGGTCTCTGGGGGACAAAGCAGCTGCCTGCAATGTAACTTTCTCAGGCAGGATCACATTCTGGGCTTTCTAATTAAATTCCTGATATAGATGCTATTTCATGTAGTGAACAGCTGGTGAAATTGGATCCTTGCTCTGCAGAGGCTTCGCAAAACACTTGAAATTTTCTGTGTGATTGAATAGTAATATTTAGCCCTAGAATGCAGAGGGAGGGGATTAAAGCTAACCTACCCGCTCATCATCCCAGGCCTCCGGGGCGCCGTCCTCCTTGGTCTAATAGCTTCCTAACAACTTACTTAGTTTATTGCCTTTTCTCTTTTGGTTGTTTTCTACTTACTGCTAAGTCAGTGTGGTTTACACTTTTATGTGTGTGTGTGTTGTACATATGTGTTGTACTTGTGTGTATGTGCATTACACACGTTTGTGCATATGTGTATTATGTGTGCATGCATGTGTGTATGTGTGCTTGTGTCTGTACGTGTGTTATAGATATATATGCAATGTGTGTTTTGTACATATCGTGCATATGTGCATATATGTATTTTGTATGTGTATTGCACAGTGTACATGTGCATATGTTTATGTGTGTTGTATGTGTGTACATGTATATGCCTGTTGTACATATGTGTATTTTACATGTGTTTGCATGTGTGCCTAGGGGAACACTTACCCATGTAAGCACATGTGAAGGTCAGAGGTCAACTTCAGATGTCTTCCCCTATTGCTCTGCCTTATTTTTTTGAGTCACAGTCTCTCATTGAACCATGGTACACATGTTTGCACTTGTGCTTAACGTTGCACTTGCCCATGTAAGCACATGTGAAGGTCAGAGGTCAACTTCAGATGTCCTCCCCTATTGCTCTGCCTTCTTTGTTTTTAGACAGGGTCTCTCGTTGAACCAAAGTTCGCCATTTGTGACAATTGACTGGCCAGTGAGCCCCTGGGATCTACCTGTCTCTACTATTCCCATAGCGCCCAGTGCTGGGAGATCAACTGTGTGCTGTTATGTGTTGGAGATTTGAATTCAAGTCCTTTTGCTTTCCTAACAAGCACTTTATCCACTGAGCCATCTCCCCGGTCCTGTTTTGTGTTTTGTTTGCTTTTCAAGTGAGGTCTCCTACAGCTCAGGTTGGCCTCAAATTCCCTACACAACCAAGGATGACCTTGAACTCCTGACACTCTCCTTCCACCTTTAAGCACTAGGATTGTGAGCATTTACCGCCATGCCCAGACTTACAAAGGTTAGAGCTCTTTTACATGCTCCAGTCTTATGGAGGGGCAAACATCAAAGAGAAAAATACTCCAATGAATGCTCAGCCATAGGTGAGCATGGTGCTGAAGGAAAACAGAAAGATGATAGGAAGGAAAACACAGAGAGAGCACCTGATTTAATGGAGAACGAACCAGAAGCAAGGAAAAACGACAGCGAGGGGACAGCGAGAGAGCTCAGCCAGTAAACACGCTTGCCACCAAGATTGGTGACCTGAGTTCAATCTCTGAAACTCACATGGTGGAAGGCCAGAACCGACTTCTGCAAGCTGTCCTCTGACCTCTACATGTATGCCATGGTGTGTGTTTTTAAGGCTAGAGAACGTGACAATAGCCATATGGGCACAGCACAGGACTCCTCAAGCCTTGCCTGTCCATCACCTGGGACTTAAAACGCAGCGTCTGGTTCAGGGTCTGTGCTGGAGAGTCTGTTTCCAACAGCTCCCCGGAGATACTGGTGATGCTGACCACACTTAGAGCCCCACGGAGAATGCTGGCTGTTTCTGGAAAGCGCTCCATAATAAGCTGTTTAATTCCACAGCCACTCAAGTGTGCCGCTGTGGTGAAATCACAACTGTAGCTGGTTTGTAAACGATCAGGTAAGGCTGTGTTCCCGTAAAACTTCCATTAGCGAAGCCCGCACGAGCCTGGCCTTGCCGGCTGCTGTGAGTCACTCCAGCTCGGGAGAATCGGGTGGCACCTGGACCCTGACTCAGCTGTACCTAGAACCTTCTGAGTTTAAAAAAAATCCATCCACCAGACTTTTCAGATCAGTCAAATCACTCTTTCTGGCTGGTGAGAGTTTCATTGGCTCCAGTGTGAGTCCGGACGGCAGGTTAGGGTGTGGACCCGGGAGCCAAGACGCCTCACTCCACATCCTGCTTTGGCTTGTTTACCTTGTTCTGGGTACCCTGCACTGCATCTCTGCACCCTAGCGTCTGACCTAGGAGATGAAAATTGATAAAAACCGCAGGAACTGCCGTAGTTGGGGGAGAAGAGAGAAAACGGTAGGGCAGTTTCCACACTGCGCCTGCGAAAGGTAAGTCTTCACCCCAGAGACGCTGCTAGCGTCCTGGGGTTGGGCACCTAGCACAGAGACTTTATAGTCTCCGTGTTTTACTCCATTTTTAAACAAATGGAAACTCTGCTTTCATAGCTGTTTTTGCTAATTAAGTGATCGTCGTGGTAGTTTTCAGAAGTTATTACTATTTAATTCAGGAGCCGATGGCCGGCTTCATTTAGGCAATGGAACCCTAAGAAAAAGCCAGAGGTTTTCCCCAGAGGAGAAGAATTCTCCTTGCAGATTGCCTCTGCATTGGAGGCTGAACTTCAGTTCTGGTTACCATTTCCAGTTTGTGAATTTGGGCCCCGCTAGCCCTCGTGATTGTGTGAACCGATTCTTTACATCTCTCCTACCCGCAGCATGCGTTGTTCTCCGGAGGAAGCCACTGTGCTCAGTCTGCTCAGGTTTCTCGGCCTGAATCATTTATCAGATATTGGCCTTTGTGCATAATGATGCTTTATTGCAGGAAACTGTCCCACGCAACTGTCCTGGGGGGTCTGAGCATCATTCTTTTGTGTACCGGGTGCCACTGTTGTCTCCCATGCCAGCTGTAAAAATCAAAGCTGTCTCCAGATGGTGCCAAGTGTTTTCTAAGAGCGCAAAATTGTTCCCAGTGCAGAGAGTCCTGCACCAACAAATGACAAAATACAAGGTCCTTTTCTTCTACTTCTGCCCCGGCTGAACCCAGCGCTATGCTGCTGCCTGTGAACCCCACAGGCTCGTTCTCATCTGTGGGCTAGGGTTACTTTTATCAATTACAGATGCCTTAATGGTGGAGGACAGCATAGTAAGTTAGAAGCATAGTGGTCAAAGTACGGTGTTTAGACTAAACCACATCAGCATCATCTGGACACCTTTATGCACGTAAATCCCGGTTAGAGCTACTCATAACAATAAACTTAGCACTTTTCATGAAAGAAAGCTCAAACCCCTACCATCAAAGTGGGCCTCGGAACTCTTCCAGATCCCACATTCCCACTTGGCTTCATCAGCTTCCTGGGGACTTTTCACAGCCCTGGAGACTCGGGCTGGTTTTCCCGGTCACTGTGGAACCTTCTGGAAGGCAGGGGTGGCCTTGAAAGAGAAGGAAATCATTTGAGCTCAAATTCTGCTGCTTTCCTACTTTGACTCAGAGAGCGGAATCCTTAAGTTTTGGTGTTCACATCCACAGGAGGGAACTGGAGGGTGTGCTTTTTAGGCCAGGACTGGAGTCGAGCATGGTCTTCCCATACGGACGGACACTAGCCTGTGTGAGAGAGTGCATTTGCAGAAATGTCACCTTTGGAAATGTGCCAAACGAAAGAACTTACATGTTTTATTTTGCCTTTATTTATTTTGTTTGAATCACATTTGAAATAACGTGTAGACTCTTACCTGTGCCCTCCTGAGATTAACCCATAAATTACCCAATGGAACTGTGGCCAAGGCAAAGCAGTTTGCTTATTTCTTGATTTCTAGTCAAGAACTCATAACTATCCTCCCTGTCCCCAGTTGTCTAGGTCTTTATTCCCTCAGTGAGCACCTGTGTTTGACATGACTCAGGAGCAACTGTATTATGGAAATAGAATTTCTGCATCCCTCCCGGGCTCCCTCTGAAGCAGTGCTTCTCAACCTTCCGAATGCTATCACCCCTTAATACAGTTCCTTGTGCTGTGGTGACTTCTAACCTTAAAATTATTTTTGTTGTTACTTCATAACGATAATTTTGCTACTGTTATGAATCACAGTGTAAATATCTGATATGTGACCCATAGGTTGAGAACCTGTTTTGAAGCATTGAGTCCCTTGAGTTCTGATCTACTTCCCCTCCCCACCCAGCTGCATCAAATCGTGCCAGGTCCACGTGCTTCACATTGTGAGTTCCTTAGGTTCAGGGTTGTGTTCACTGGGTTTGCATTTCCAGGGGCTGGTAGACCAGAGCAGCCAATCACATTCATACACACAATGGTGATTCACTAAACTCCAGTACTGCAGCCGCCTCCTGCTTCTAGGATGCCTCAAAGAACTAGACTTGGGATTCTTCTCTATGTATCAGTTATCTACATTTATAGAACAATACATTTCAAAACCCAGTGACTCGAAGTAACAGGTATTCCTTATGGTTCTGTGGCTGGGCTAGGCTGCTGGCTAGAGTTTTGTGTGGGGTCTTGGTCAGCTGGTGGTCAAGGCTCTAGCCCATTGAGATCTTTTTCAGTTCCATGCCCAATACTCAAACTGGGAATGGCTGGGCCACCTGGTGACGGGCAACGCCTCTCTCCTGAGCTCTCTACATGGAGTTGGCTTGTGTTTCTTCAGGATGCTGCACTCAGGAGAGTCTCTTTCATGATGGCAGGCTTTGGCCAGCGTAGGTGATTCTAGAGCCTGGTATATTATAACACATCTCTTCCATAACCAATAAGAGCAGGACCTGCCCATGCCTACTAGCCATTTATATTACTCTCTCCTTGTAGTGATGACCTGCAGGCCCACTACCAGCCGCTCGGCTCCCGCATGCTTAGCTTTACACGTGAAATATCAATACACAAATTGTATTCTTTTAACCACTGCATTCCCGCCGCCCGGCTCTTGGCCGCCTTGCTAGCTTATGCCCCGAAATAACAACACACAAACTGTATTTATTTAAACACTGCCTGGCTCATTAGTTTCAGCCTCTTACTCACATCCTGATTAACCCATATCTAATAATCTTTGTAACACCACGAGTGGTGTCTTACCGGGGAAGATTCAGCATGTCTGACCTGGCGGCTGGCTTCATCGCATCTGTCTCCCTGAGGAGAGGCACGTAGGTCTGTCTCAGAGAGCAGAGGCATGGCTTATCTCACTTAGGAGAGGCATGGTATGACTGAGCCATCTACCTCACTTCCTTCTTCCTGTTCTGTCTACTCCACCTACCTAAGGGCTGGCCCATTAAATGAGCCAGGCAGTTTCTGTATTAACCAATGAAATCAACTCAAACAGAAGACCCTCCCACATCATCTCCTATGAATTTCATGCTCATAACCACTGTCTGTTTGTCTGTCGGGATTGGTGGTTTCTATGGGTTTGTCAAAATACTCCATATATTCCCCTTCTTCTGTTTGGTCTATATGTGACTGTTTCTTTGAGAATTTCTTCCAAAGGCAAGATGGTTTTGGTTTGCCTTTTAGCATGTGGCCCTTGGAATGTCTCTTCTATGACATGTACAGTTTAGTCTTAGCATCTAGACATCCCTTAAATAATACACAAACCCCAAAGTCGTTTTTATTAAAACCCCAAATTTTAATTTTCCCAATTCTAAGACTTTCCCAACTACTTCTTGATTTATCACTATGCTTTTAAATTCTTTTTCTATTGTTCCTACATTCCATTTTTTTTCTGACTGGTTTTAATTTTCTTCTTACTCAAATACATCCTTTAGCAGTGTTTTAGGTAAGAATCTCTTTTTTCATGTTTTTTTTTTCTGTTTTTTTTATTTTCCATTCAAAAATTTCCATTCCCCCCATTCCCTTCCTGTTCCCCTCCTCCACCTCCTCCCTCCCCCTCCAGTCTTAACAGAGGGCAGGGTACCCTGTCCTGTGGGAAGTCCAAGGCCCACCCCACTCCATCCAGGCCTAGGAAGCTATGCATCCGAATAGACTAGGGTCCCAAAAAGCCAATACAAGCAGTAGAAACAAGTCCTAGTGCCTTTATCAATGGCTTCTCAGTCAGCCCTCATTGTCAGCCACATTCAGAGAGTCTGGTTTGATCACATGCTCGTTCAGTCCCAGTCCAGCTGGATTTGGTGAGCTCCCATTAGATCAGGCACACTGTCTCAGTGGGTGGACCAACCTCTCGCGGTCTGACTTCCTTGCTCATCCTCACTCCTTCTGCCCTTCAACTGGACTTTGGGAGCTCAGTCCGTTGCTCTGATGTGGGTCTCTGTCTCTATCTCCATCCATCGCCGGACGAAGATTCTATGGTGATATTCGAGATAATCATCAGTGTGATTATGGGGCAAGGCCAGTTCAGGCACCCTCTCCTCTGTTGCCCAAGGATCTAGCTGGGAACATCCCCGTGAACACCTGGGTTCCCCTCTAGAGCCAAGTCTCTTGCCAACCCTGAAATGGCTCCCTTAATGTAGATATCTTCTTCCCTGCTTGCTCCTATATCCACCCTCCCTCCATCTCAGCCCTCCCACTTCCCCAAGCTCTCCCCAATCCTTCCCTTCTCCCCTCTCTCTCCCCCTTTCCCCTTCCCCCAATCACACCCCAACACCTACTCCCACTCCCATGCTCCCAAATTTAAGATGTCATTTGTTTCTTTTGCCCGGCGTTCTTGTCTGCTTCCAATTTCCAGGAGGATCTATATATGTTTCTTTGAGTTCACCTTCTTTTTTTTTTTTTTTTTTTTTTTTTGAGTTCACCTTCTTATTTGGTTTCTCTAGGCTTGCAAGCTATAGGCTCAGTGCCCTTTGTTTATAGCTAGTATCCACTAATGAGTGAGTACATACCATATTCATCTTTTTGGGTCTGGGTTATCTCACTCAGGATAGTGTTTTCTATTTCCATCCATTCACATGCAAAATTTAAGATGTCATTGTTTTTTTACCGCTGAGTAGTACTCTAATGTGTATATATTCCACACTTTCTTAATCCATTCTTCCATTGAGGGGCATCTAGGTTGTTTCCAGGTTCTGGCTATTACAAATAATGCTGCTATGAACATAGTTGAACAGATGCTTTTGTAGTATGATTGGGCATCTCTTGGGTATATTCCCAAGAGTGATATTGCTGGATCCTAAGGTAGGTTGATTCCCAATTTCCTGAGAAACCGCCACACTGATTTTCAAAGTGGTTGCACAAGTTTGCATTCCCACCAGCAATGGATGAGTGTTTCCCTTACTCCACATCCTCTCCAGCAAAGGCTATCATTGGTGTTTTTGATTTTAGCCATTCTGACAGGTGTTAGATGGCATCTCAATGTTGTTTTGATTTGTATTTCCCTGATCGCTAAAGAAGTTGAACATGACCTTAAGTATCTTTTGGCCATTTGAACTTCTTCTGTTGAGAATTCTCTGTTCAGTTCAGTACTCCATTTTTTAATTGGGTTATTTAGAATTTTAATGTCTAGTTTCTTGAATTCTTTATATATTTTGGAGATCAGACTTTTATCTGATGTGGGGTTTGGGAAGATCTTCTCCCATTCAGTAGGATGCCTTTTTTGTCTTGTTGACCATGTCCTTTGCTTTACAGAAGCTTCTCAGTTTCAGGAGGTCCCATTTATTCATTGTTGCTCTCATTGTCTGTACTATTGGGGTTCTATGTAGGAAGTGGTCTCCTGTGCCCATGTGTTGCAGTCTACTTCCCACTTTCTCTTCTATCAGGTTCAGTGTGGTCAGATTTATATTGATGTCTTTAATCCATTTGGACTTTAGTTTTGTGCATGGGGATAGATATGGATCTATTTTCATTCTTCTACAGGTTGACATCCAGTTATGCCAGCACCATTTGTTGAAGATGCTTTCTTTCTTCCATTGTATAATTTTAGCTCCTTTGTCAAAAATCAGGTGTTCATAGGTTTGTGGGTTAATATCTGGGTCTTTGATTCGATTCCATTGGTCGACATCTGTTTTTATGCCAATACCAAACATTTTCATTACTGTAGCTCTGTAATAGAGTTTGAAGTCAGGGATGGTAATGCCTCCAGAAGTTCCTTTATTGTATAGGATTGTTTTGGGAATCCTGGGTTTTTTGTTTTTCCATATAAAGCTGATTATTGTTCTCTCAAGGTCTGTGAAGAATTTTGTTGAGGATTGTGTTGAATTTATAGATTGCCTTTGGTAGAATTGCCATTTTTACTATGTTGATCCTACCAGTCCAAGAACATAGGAGATCCTTCCATTTTCTGGTGTCTCTTCAGTTTCTTTCTTCAAAGCCTTAAAATTCTTGTTCAATAGATCTTTCACTTCCTTGGTTAGTGTTACCCCAAGATACTTTGTTATTTGTGGCTATCGTGAAAGGTGAAGTTTCTCTGATTTCCCTCTCTGCTTCTTTATCCTTTATGTATAGGAGGGCTACTGATTTTTTTGAGTTGATCTTGTATCCTGCCACATCACTGAAGGTATCTATCAGCTGTAGGAGTTCTTTGGTAGAGTTTTTGGGTCACTGATGTACACTATCATATCATCTGCAAATAACAAAAGTTTGACTTCTTTTTCAATTTGAATCCCCTTGATCTCCTTATGTTGTCTTATTGCTATTGGTAGAACTTCAAGCACTATGTTGAAGATATATGGGTAGAGTGGACAGCCTTGTCTTGTTCCTCATTTTAGTAGAATGGCTTTGAGTTTCTCTCCATTTAATTTGATGTTAGCCATTGGCTTGCTGTATATTGCTTTTATTATATTTAGATATGATCCTTGTATCCCTAATCTCTCCAAGACCTTTATCATAACAGGGTGTTGCATTTTGTCAAATGCTTTTTCAGCATCTAATGAAATGATCATATGGTTTTTTTCTTTCAGTTTATTTATATGATGGATTACATTGATAGATTTTCGTATGTTGAACCAGCCCTGCATCTCTGGGATGAAGCCTACTTGATCATAATGGATGATTTTTTTGATGTGTTCTTGGATTTGGTTTGCCAGTACTTTATTGAGAATTTTTGCATCAATGTTCATGAGATCCATTTCTTTAAAGGAGTTTTTCACATCCAGTTTAATGGTCTCTATCACTTTCATAAAATGGATTAGGGTGTTCAAGTCTTCCTGTTGCATGATCGCTGGCTTCTGGTGTTATCTATTATGTTGCTTTTCAGGTTGTTGGAGGAATTCTTGCATTGGCACCTGCCCATCTCTTCCTTCAAATGAGGTCAGGAGAGTCTCGATGGCTTGGTTCGATCTTTGCTGTGGCTATCTGTGTACTTGGGGTTTTTTCTTGTTCTGCCCTCTCTTAGGTCCCCTCAGCACTGGAGTTGACTCTCAGATCCCCTCCTCCCTGACGGGTAGGCTGTGGTGGTGGATCTAAAGACCCTGCAGATGGAAAGGAGTGCTTGGGGGCAAGCTGGGATGTGATAAGAAGAGAAAAGCAGTAGCCGGGGAGAAGCCTGCTGAATGGCCAGAAAGTTTAGGGGATTGAAGGGTCCCTGTACTGGGTTCCCGGGGTGTACGGTTGGCCAGGTGGGCACACACTTATTCCTCTGGATGGATCTCCTGGTACTGGATCAGGGCCACTTACTGGCCAAGGACCTTGCAGACAAAAGGGCAGACGTGGTAGGTGCCAGCTCAGTGGAACAAAGAAACCCCTGCAGCCATTGCATTCACCACTGTGTCCCCAGACCCTCAGTCCGTGAAGTAGGCTGAGTTGGGGGATCCTAGGACACCGCAGATGGAAAGGGGCAAGCTGGAATGGGATAAGAAAAGAAAGGCAGTAGCCAGGGAGAAGCCCCCGCTGAATGGCCAGAAAGCTTAGGGGATTGGAGGGTGTCTGTACTTGGTTCCCGGGGTATCCAGCCGGCCAAGTGGGCACACACTTATCCCTCCGGATGGATTTCCTGGTCTTTTTTTTTTTTTTTTTTTTTTTGAGACAAGGTTTGCCTGTGTAGCTTTGGAGCCTGTCCCGGAACTAGGAACTAGCTCTTGTAGACCAGGCTTGCCTTGAACTCACAGTGATGGACCTGCCTCTGCCTCCTGAGTGTGGGGATTAAAGGCGTGCGCCACCACCCAGCTAGGTGAGAATCTTGACGTAGTTTCTGCCAGCAGTGAGAACAACAGTCACAGCTCCAGCCTGGGGACTTCCTTAGCTTTTTAGGGACCCTGACTCAGGCCAGATATGGATTTTTGGCTTTGCCACAGGAAAGAATTTCAGGCCTACCTAGTGCGAAGTAGAGCTATGGTTTTATAGGAAGAAAGGAGGCGTGAACAATAAAAAACATCATTGAGAGCATGGGCGTGGGCTTCTCTAAAAACAAAATTGTAGGAAGACACACTCCCATTTGGGTTATTCAAAAGAGCCACAATGACTGTCTTAGCATGATCCATAGACAGCATTTGGGGAATTTTAAGTTGTATTTTGAAACCTTGCTGAGGCGCTGGCCCTGCTTCCCCTTTTCTTTTGCATTAGATGAGACTGCAGGGTGGCTCCACAGATGCCTTGTACGGATTATCTGATCACCCCGAACCAAGATCCAGGAGGTTCCACACGGGTTTAGTTCACACCCTTTCCCTGTAAATAAATGGGCTTTCTGGGGTGATTCCTAGACAATGGCAGGTTTATGGCTCCAAAGAGAGAGAGAGGTTGGAAGCAGTATTTAATTTGCTGAAGTTCTTCCTTCGTTGCTGGCAAGAATTTGCACCAGGCTCCAGGGTGGGGAGTCTGTTTCCTCTCCTGCCGCCATCGTTCTCCCGCTCTTTCCGTCTATCCTGCCTCAGTGGAAACACTCTTCGCATTTGTCTCTAATTATAAATGGTCTCAATATAAAAATTTGTCTATAACAGAGGTACTTACATTATTTTTCTGACACTTGTTGGCATGAATAAGAAGTCTGTGCAGCATACCTCTTCGCTGTTGATGAATTGAGCACCGCAGAACTATTTGTCTTTTCCTGACATTTTGGTTGTGAGCCTAGCCTTTAATGACTAAGCCAAATCTCCAGCCCCAGCAATTTGTATTTTCTATCCATAACCTCTTCAAAAACCACCCCCTCTCCCCCATCTCTTCCCCAGGTTTTCTATCAGACCTGTGTCAGCTCTCTCAGCACGGTGTTCACACCTCGCCATTCATACCGTGCCGTTCACACCATGTTAGATAATTATAAAAATCTCCTGTCTTTGCTTCGCTCTGGGAACCCAGTTGTTTGCCTTCAGCTCCCTATATAAGCAGGATATTTGCCAAATCCACTCTAGTTCCCGTGGATACCCTTAGCATAAATGGCGTTTTGATGTTTGCTTTCAATCTCTTTTATGCTCATTGGGGTTTCAGTAGCTCTATGTCCTGTGATGATTGTCGTGTGATCATTGTGCTTTCCATGGTCTCCTTAAGCACCTTTCATATAGTTTACAGCTGCATTTGGATGGTCTCATTGCCTCATGCCAAGAGATAGCTTTGTGTTCCATCTGCCTCCTCTTCCAGGGTTCTTGATTTCATAGTTAGATTTTTTTTTTGTCCTGGTATTACTTCGATGGTGATTCTTTCCAAGTGTGTGAGAGATTCTCACGCACATAAAAATGTCCCTGATGAGTGACTTTGCCTTTTTCTTTAAAAAAAATTAAATTCTTTGTATATGCAGTGTGTGTATGTATGATGCATGTTTGTGGTGTGTGTGTGTATGTATGTATGTATATCTTTGTGTGAATGAATACAGACATGCAGGATGCATGTGGAAGATCACAGGACAACTCAGGAGTCAGTGCTCCCCTGCTGTGGTGTTTTCATGGCAGTGCTGGTAACCCTGAGAGAGTGGGTTCCAGGGACTGAATTCAGGCCTTCAGGCTTGCTCATCAAATGCTTTTAGCCACTGAGCCCTCTGGCCAGGTCACTTTGTTGCTTTTGTTTTTCATAGAGTCTCACTTGGTAATTCAGGCTATCCTGGAACCCACCCTATAGCCCAGGCTGGAACGCTTTTAACCTTTGACAACTCTCCTGCCTTGGTCTCCCAAATGTTGGGATCACAGGGATGTGTCACCATGTCCCTTACCTGATCTCATGTTTTGAGTGAGAAAGGACATAAATGAGAAAACACATTGCCCCTAACTAACACAAATGAATACATGTTCTCTGAAGAAAGACAATAAATACCGCGCATGGTGACTGAGGGGAAGTAGGGGAAGGGGGGTGTTATTAATGAAGATGTGTCTTGGTTGCTTTTCCGATGCTCTGATGAAATACCCCGACAGAAGCTGCATGAGGAAGAAGGGTTTATTTTGGCTTACAGCTGCAGAGGGGTAGAGTCCACGGTGGTGGGGAAGACATGGCGGCAGGCAGAGCAGACCTGGGTGAAGGCGCAGGAGGCTAGCTCATCACCCTGTATCTGCGCTCAGCAAGGAGGGGGGGTGGACACTAAAGCTTCGAGGCACAGCCCCAGTGACCCATTTCCTCCAACTCTTCCTCCTAAGGGTTCCACAGCCTCCCTGTAAAACACTACTGGTTGGGGACCCAGCATTCAGATACATGCACCAATGGGACACCTCACATTCAAACCTCAACAGGATGCTGTTCAAGGGTCCCTTTAAGGAATATCTGACAGCTAAGGGAAGCGAGGAAGGAGGAGATGCAGAGGTTCTGAGCAGGAGCTAGATTGTCTCACACAATGACATCAGACTCAGTGAAGCTGAATTGGCATTGGCTGGGAGGAAGGGGATAGGGATAAATGGTCAACAGCTCTCAGATTCTGAGTAAGTGTAGGATAGACTTCTTTTTATTTAAATTTAAGATAAAGCCCCTTAGAACAATCTATAGTTGATCAAGAGTGGAAATAGCTGGGCAGCACTTGGGAGGCAGAGGCAGGTGGATCTCTGTTTGCAGTCCTGGTTAGTGAGTTCCAGGACAGCCAGGGCTACTCAGAGAAACCCTGCCTCAACAAAAACAAAAACAAACAAAATAAAACAACAGTAGCAAAATAAGGGATCTAGGCATCTTTTGCTAAAATTCAGGTGAATGAATGATGTCTTAGATTAGGATGAAAGTATAAAAGGTGTTGAGAAACGGCTGAATCCGAGACCAATTTTCTTAAACTAAAAAACAACAGTAAAGCTCAGGAACATGATAAAAAAGAAAAAGAAGATGATATAGTAATTACCTTCATGTTGCTGCCTGGACACAGTGTAGAAAGGCAGTCTGGTCAGTGAGTGCTGGTGACTGTGACAAATTTAGTAGTTAGCTGTTACTGTATTTGCTATAGCTCAACATTCAGCTGTGGTGTCCTGCTTCCCACTGCACAGGCAAGCAAGGCCGAAGGCACTGCTTGCATCTGACTGACTGCCGAGAAATCACTGATAGCAGCATGGCTTCTACCAGGCTCCTTAACCTTTGGATTCAGTCTCATCTGTAAAACAGTCTGGATGATTTTTAATATTCCATTAGATTGTTGGAAGAATTGTGTGGCCACTCAGGACAATGTCTGTCATATAAGTGAATATTGAGTGTGACCTGGTCTTTCATTTTCTTTGATTTTTTTAGAGACAGGATCTCACTGCAGGCAAGTTGGCCTAGAAATCACTATCTAACCAAAAACGGCCTTCCACCACTGATCCGCCTTTCTCTACCCGCCCCCAAAGTTCTGAGATCACAGGTATGACACCTGGTTTTGTAGGTTCCTGCAGATCACACCTAAGACTGTGCTTTCTAGGAAAGCCCTCTAGCAGCCTGGCCATCTCCCTAGCTTTGCTCTTCCTCATC